>NW_008795334.1:1125310-1174536 GCF_000699145.1 Aptenodytes forsteri | reverse complement strand
CGGGAGCGGCCTCCGCGCCGGGAGGCAGAGCGGGCGCCCGGGGATGCGCTTGCTGTCGTTAACTTCACGGTCAAAAGGGGCCCCGGCAGCTGGATCCATCCTAACTGAAGGCGCATTTGTATTTTAAGTTTGCGTGGGCAAACTTAACCGTGCCTGTTTAACTTTGTTTTTCCCGGAGGTGAGACTGGGCTCCGGTGCTCTGCAGACACAACCCCACCGTGCGAGGGGCCGTCAGGTTTTCAAACAAAAGAAATGCGGCAGCGCACACAGATCCTAGTTTCCCAAGTCGCACATTCTGTGCTTATTTTCCATCTTACGAGTGAAAGCGACCTAACGGCATCTGCAGCATTTGAGCTTTGCCTGCAGATTCAAGCTGTTACACTGGACAGCCCCAACATTTTTGGGGCGTGAAAGATGGGGAGAGGAGTGTGGTTCTTGAGTGAAACCTAACTAGAACCAGAAAACGGGACACGGTGTAGACAGCTTTTGCCACTGGTAACTATTTAAACTGTCAACAGAAAGAAATTTTGTCTGGTACGTACGGGTTTTAACTTTAATTTTGTTCTAATGATAATAGTCGGAAGCTCTGTCTTCTGAGGAGCTCAGTGTGTTAGTGGGACTGAAATGATGTGGGGCTTCATAAACTCTATGGAGTTTATTTCTACGCAGCAGACCTGTTACTTCAGTAGGCTAATGTGCGTGGCTTTTCCTGTTCTTTCTTCTCCCAGAACCCATCTATGTTCCATTCCTCATTGTTGGATCAATATTTATTGCCTTCATTATCGTGGGCTCTCTGGTGGCGGTTTATTGTTGCACATGTTTAAGACCTAAACAACCGTCGCAGCCAATACGATTTTCTCTGCGGAGCTATCAGACCGAGACTCTTCCCATGATCCTGGCCTCGACAAGCTTCAGGACGCCGTCGAGGCAGTCCAGTACCGCGACAAGTTCCAGTTCGACCGGCGGCTCGGTTCGCAGGTTCTCATTTCCCCGGGCAGAGCCAGGGTGCCTTGTGGCATCGCCACCTCCACCGTACACATCTGGCTGCTTCCAGACAGCCCATGCAGTCCACCTGAGCCAGCCGTCGGGATTCCTGGTGTCGCCGCCATACTTTGGGTGTCCTCTCCAGCCAGAGCCTGCCCTGGCTGGGAAGAGCTGTTCCGATTTTAGTCAGAGCTGAAAGGTGTTGTCAAGAAATTACGCAGCCTTCGGAAGCGCAAGGGACTGCTGCTGTTGGGTGTCACACTGACATGCTCTGGGCTTGCAGAAGTCAGAACCGTTGCCGTGGGTGAGTTGCCCTTGAAAAGTGCAAGGTCTCATTTGGGATCTCGTTTCCCAAACTTGGATCGCACTTACAAATGAATTGTAAAATATTCCAAACTTAGTTGCTCTGAAAGCTGACTGCTCTGATTGTTCAGTGGAATTTGTGCAGAATGTATTCAGAGACAAGTAGAATTCTGGGATAAAGGTACTCATTTCACGGCGTTATAAATGACGTTTTAACCCTAAATGCTATTAACTCGGTTAACAAACAGTGGCTGCGTTCCACTGAGAATAATCAGACTAGTTCTATAAAGCAGCAATAAGCCTGAGAAGTAAGAGAGGAGTAATATTTACTAAAGAGGATCCTGAAAACAGCTGACTGCTTCCCACTTCCATGAGCAATGAAAATAAGAGGAAGAATTTTACTACAGATATCAAAATGCGTAGGGTTTTTAAAATACACGTAATACACCTGAACTTACACTGCATATTTGTATTAGTAAACTTTAACTACGATAGATAAAACTAGTACTAATTAGGCTAGTTGAAAATGAGCCAATCTCAAGCAGCCCAAAAATTATCTATGAGAAAAGCAGAATGTATTCAGCAATATCGCTAATGACTTCTCCGCATAAAATTCGAAAAATGGTGTTATATTAAAGCATTTTTCAGAAGGAAGTATTTATTGTTGGCTTTTTGCTCAGCAACGTGCAAGTTGGACAAACTGATCATAAAGTTCTATTTGTAAAATTAGCCATGTATAAAATGTAAAGACAAGCTTGTAATTTAAAACGTATTTACAGCATTGACAACACTAATTATTCAGTAGGCACACCAAAAAAAATTTTATCAATAAACTGTGTGGTTGAAATGTTGTGTCATCTGTATGTCTCTGTACAGATAGTGTTCGATGAGCAAGTTTTCGTTCTGATGGTGTAATATAGTGTATTTTTTCCTGTTAAAAATAGTTAGTTTTGCTTTTGTAAATGATTTACATCTTTAACTGCACCTGTTGTGCAGATTAAATATAATAGAAAATTCTGACTATATAGCAAACTAATAGATTAATTGATGTCTTTTATATGTAACTGTGGTAAAAATGACACTGATTAGTTGGGTATTTTAATTTAAAACATCCTGCCCTAGGAATAAATTTTGTTTGCCCTGCTACATTCCTTCACCCAAGTAAACCAACAAACCAAATGGAAGAAGAAAAAACCGCATATAAACCAAACACATGCAGCAAGCAAATGGAAAATACACAAGAAAAAATGCAGTCATTAAAGGGCTTCTCTGTATACTTATTTTTGTGAACAAACGACGTCATTCTGTGTGTCAGAATCTACAACATCAGAGGCTTGAACTGTCCTATTTTATCAGCCCCGAACTCCCCGTGTATAGGATCTGTTCAAGTACGTTATAGCTGACCTATTGTACAAGTACTAGTGCACCGGTGCATGTTACAATTACAGCACTTCTGTTCTGAATCACAGTGTCCTTCTCTCTATTTTAGAAAAGCTTCATTGGTTCTTCCTCAAGACTTGAATACATTTTTTTTCTTAGCGAATATCTTAGCGAATATCAGTATCTTAGCATTTATGAAAAAAATATTTTGAAATTACCCTTTTAATATGTTTTTTATTGCATAATTAACATTACAACCCAATAGGTACCACTGTTGGAAATGTGGTTTCTAAGCAGAAAGACCACTTAAGTTGTACACAATGATGTTTTAAGTAATAGGTTTTAGCTTGAATGTTGTAATTGTTAATTATAAACTAAAATAATGATACACAGTAGTGCATGTTTTATAAAAATCTAAAAAGCAGATTTCGAGTACTTGAGAGATGACTTGAAAGGTGAGTCTTTTGGCTTGCAATTTTTAAGAAAATCTTCAAGGAAGGGGTGAGGAAATTTTTGCCCACCTTTGATGATGTTTCATAGGACTCTTCACGGCACATTTTGAATGAATAAGAAATATGGGACTGTTCATCAAGTAACTTTTTGGAAAAATCATTTAATGTTGCAATAGATACCGGCTGTGTTGTTTGGAAGCATCCTGTGAGATCTGTGGTGTTTGGAAGCATCCTGTGAGATCTGCTGATCATTCCTGTATACAGCAGAAACAGATAGTAAAATAATTAAACTATTTTTTACAAATATATTGTAAGTCTTCAATTAGTAGAAATCTTTATCTAGTAAACCAAGGCAACACAGATCCTTCTGGAAGCAGAAACTTGATCAATTCTAGTTAAGAAGGTGCAATTTTATGTTCCGTTAAAGAGTGATTAGTCATCAGAGCCACTGACACAGGTGGCGGGTAGCTGAAATTTAGTGTTTTTCTCAAAGATAGGCCGTACGCCGAGAAGCCACGAGTTGGACTCAGTTACTGCCTATTAGCATTTGGCGCTGTACACTGAACAGGCCAGGCTGCTTCGCCGTAACGGTCTCAGTGGGCTCTATGGTCAGATTTATTAATGTTTTAACCCAGGGACAGATTTTTGCTACGCTTGCATACAGGCTTACAGATTTTAATGATTATTCAGCCTAAGTAGAGGCTGTGAAGTTTGCCATGCAGTGTGAAACTCAACCTAGGAGGGAAGACCTGAGCTACTTCCTTTCCTCCCCTGATGCTGCTTAATGGGTTTGACCTCATAAAATGCTTGAAGAACTTGACACGCAGGAAGAATTCCATTGAGCCAGACTTACAGAAGTCTGTAAGTTTATAGAGTGCAAACACTTCACAGGTTGGTGGCCAGAGTGCAACAAACCCTCCGACGGGGGTCTGAGGCTGGGAAAGATCAGGTATAGTTGAAATAGCTGTACTGGCTTACCTGTAAAGCAGGTGAGGTGGGGATTATGCATCATCTGCAAATAGACAGACGAAGAAGAATCTATAAATTAAGAAGAATCTGTAAATTATTGTTCATGTAGCCACAGTGGCAGTGACCTGTATAGCTGAAGGGAGAGGAAGGGAAGTGGCCAGAATACAAGCCCACGGACCAAAATGCCTGTTGCCTGTGCCGGTAGTTTCCAACCCAGATGGATTCAGGGTGCAGGTGAGTGCTGAATTTCCTTCCTAATGAAAAGGCCCTATTGGCATTAGATGCTCCTATGATTTATAGAAAATAGTCATTTTCCTAAAACCCGTGGACAGAACACAAATGGCATTCTGAGAGACAGTTTTAATGACTAATGAAACAGTTTGAAGGGCTAGATGTATGCTTGAACGGAAGGAAATTGCTTGCTAGCAGAATTAACATTTACACAACACTTGCTTTACTGCCATGCTTCTTTTTTAACGCAGTAGGTTTAACTATTTCTTTTGTAATACTGGAGTTAGTTCATACTCATTTTACTAGAGTGACACCAATCTAAAATAAAATGAAACAAAAATCACAGTAAATTGATTATTGAAATTCACACACATTATGCACAAAATGCTTTGATTGCCATTAACTGGTAACGGCACGTCTGAAACCCAAGCCTTCTGTGGGCAAAGAATAATAGTGACATGAATTAGACCAGCCATTTGTTTTGTGTTTCTACACTTTGGGTTTCTTAAGCGTGCATCTCCAAAATGCATCAAAACTCTTCAGTGCTAAGAAAAACATTACATGTACTTGCAAGAATGTCCAAAGCATTTCATTTGAAACTCGGTAAGCGGCACGGTATATGGCTATGTAAGCTCATGGATTATTTGTCATACTAATCCCACTGGAATTTGGGGGGGGAGGGAAAGCGACAATTTCAAAATTGCTTTGTCAGTACTGTTCAGGTAAAGCTTGACAGTAACATTAAGGATACGGAATCATTTTTTGGCGCTGTTTTTCTGCATATTGCCATGTGCTGTGTGGACTTGAAGTCCTCTGAACAGAGCTTCTGCTTTTGAGGAGGCTGCTGCTCCCCAATACCCAGGTAAACAGTTTTTGATCTGCAATTACACTGAGGCTGTAATTCCATGCTATGCTGTCTTCATTAGCAAAGGCAGAATAAGAAATGCCTGTCAGTTCTTTTTATTCTCTCCATCTACGACTTGTGCAAATTCAGGGGGCTGTGGTGTAAATCAGGTTAGCAAAATGATTTAGCTTAAATGTAACATTTGCCGTAAGAAAAGAGGGAGAGGATTTGAAACGGAGCCTGGGTCATCATAAACTGGATTATAACCTGAGTAATTTCAATGGCCTCATGACTGCCGGCGTAATAGAAGTGGTGACATACCATGAAGTGGAATCTCCTTAAACCAGCTCTACCATTAAAGACTGGGTATCGTGAAACTAACAGCGTGGAAGATGCATCTATTATCGAACCTGCCTTGACAGAATACAGAATCTACAAAATAAATTAGTCGGCTAGTGTATATACAGAATCAACCACCTACCTACAACCAGAACAGTTTAGGTTTGGATATATTGATTTTTATTCAGTGGGTGGGCACTGTTAGGGTAAATACATACCTGCTACTATCACAGCCAGAGGATACAGTATTTATCACTCTCTTCTGAAAAATGAGATGACATTTCCTTATTCCTGCTCTACCATTTTTGTACTGCATACTTCTCTTTCAAAATACGGTATCACCACCAGAAGTATGTTGGGGCTCTACTGCAAATCACTAAACTGCAGACTCCCATGCTCCCTTTTTCTTTTCTTTTTTAAAATTTTTATTTCGCTTTTTTTTAACTCCTTCTGGACTTCACGTGAGAACTGAAGAAGACATCTCAAAATAGGTGTTTAAAAAAACCTTAAAACCATTTTCTACTTTTTCAGTTTACCTTAATAACATAAGAATTCTTTGGTATTTGTGAAATGCTATTTCTGGTATGTCCAATTTTAAAGAATTCAAACCCAAGAGTGATGGGATATCCGTTTTCCTTTGAAAGTAATCCCTAGCATTTGCAGCCAATCAATTCAACAAAGCTTCTTCATTTAATGGCAAAGTTTATTCATTTTTTAACAATTAAAAGACAAAACATTTAAAATTTGCAGTTCAAAACATGCACATTCACCAAATGCCAAATGACATGTAACACTGCATAGAACTGAATGTGTTACTAAAAGAGAATAACCATTTATAAAACACAGTGCATTTAACATCCAGTTAAAACAAAACCTGAGAAACTACCATAAACACCGAGTCAAAAAGTCGTCATTCATGCAGCTTCATAATTTCCACAACGGTTTCAGCAGTAATGGCTTAGTGGAGCTGTAAAACCTCACTTTACCTTGAATGCAAATTTTGCTATTACAGACTGACCGCTTTCAGCAGCAGTTCATACATACCAGACACTGAAAATCTTAATGAAAAATTAAGCTGAAGTAGAAAACAAACATTAATGCATTTATGGCTTCTATTCTACAATAAAGAAACACCATAAAATATGATTTAAAAAAAACCTTGTTCTGGTTACAGCTTTGCAATTACAAATCACTCTCTATATGGAAATGCTTTCATTTAAGTAAAAGTATCAATCCTCCAAAGTGCCCAGCTTTGCACATCATTACTCAGATGAGTAGTCCTTACACTCACAAACAGTCCAGTTGAAGCCTATGTGAGTAACGGTTTGCATAAGCAGGAACCAGGTTTGGAATGCTAAAATATTCCTTTGTTTAATGAAGATCTGTTGGTTAACAGCGAGGAAACTGGGGGAGTGAGAGCAGAGGAGGGGAAGGAGAAACTCATTTCTTGAGTTTTGTTACCAGTGAAAACATCCCGTACCAAGAAAGCTGAACCGACAAACTCATTTGCTTACATAGCGCTAGCTTCTCGATATATTATGAGCAGACTTTTAACGAAGGCATTAAAAAACAAGGAACAGCAACCACCATGCATTGCCTCAGAACACTTAGAAATATTGCCTCATGCAGACAGAATGGTAAATTCATCAGAACTACAAGTGCTTTTACACAATACGTAAGAAAAAGGGGAAATAACTTTTCTCCTTAAATTTTACACATATTCCAAATTACTCATCATTCAAGATGGGTTTAAACGTAACAAAAGGAGTCTTAAGACACTTAACGCGCATCTTTGTAACACAGTGAATTTTATGGATGCGTGTGGACATATAGGAATTTTCAGCTATCTCTTAGAGTTTCAAAATATTTTATTTATCATTTTATACAAATAGAATGATGACTACGTATAAATCTGTTGAAACTGCTTTGCAAAAATAAGTGTAAAATTAGGAAATGGCAAGAAAAAATTCCAAATACAAATTATCAATAGGTTTGTTAAAATTTGTTTCCTGTTACTTACTCTTTTGAATCATTTATATATATATGTATATATTTAAAAATAATCAAGCAACAGTATTTATATAAGATATCAGATTTCTGTGGCACTGGGTAAAATTAGGAAATGGCAAGAAAAAATTCCAAATACAAATTATCAATAGGTTTGTTAAAATTTGTTTCCTGTTACTTACTCTTTTGAATCATTTATATATATATGTATATATTTAAAAATAATCAAGCAACAGTATTTATATAAGATATCAGATTTCTAAGTGGCACTGGTTCAACTTGTTGATGGAAATTTTTAATACTAACTTGTAATTGTTATGCCGTGCACATGAAACAGATGGAAAAGTCCATGTGAATTCTATATTTAATACAAATTTGAATTTTCAAACAACAAGAACACAGGCATTGTTATGAGCATTTTTGCCTAAACTGTTTTTTCTTTAAATAAACATCTGCACAATCCCCTTATTTTAACAAAGATATGATGTACTGACAGGATGGTAATAGATTACATTACTGGGTACTCAACATGAAAATAAAGTGCATATTGTATACTTGACCTGATTTAAAAATGGGCACACATAGCTAAGATGATCTTGTGTTTTAAAATGGAGTTGTATGAGCAATCAAAAAACATAGTTAGAATTGCCACATTGTCTTTTTTACTATTTCCAAGACGCGGTATCTTCCAAGCGCTAATCACCAGACAATAAATAACATAGTGTGTGTAGAAAAAGTATAGAGACAGGAGAAAAACGCATCAGAAGTAATAAAAATGAAAAATGCACTTTGTGAAATAGTACTTCAAATTCTGTAAAGATGCAAGGATGAAACGCTGTGATAAGACTATCTTAAAAACCTTAAATTACAGTCTAAATTTAGGATCTTAGAGCTGTTTCTGTTGCTTTCTTCCTTACGCTAGTTAAACTGGGGATAGACTGTGTGTTATTTTCCACAAACTGTATTACAATGGTGAGACAGAATTTTATTTCATAAGAAGAATAAGAGATCATGTAATTTCACATTGTAAATACTTTACAATGCATTCTAGTCCTCACGTCCCCCTGCAAAATCGGCAATTAAACCATTTAGGACAGAAAAAAAGGATAATAATTAAAAATTTGCCCATAAACAGGGTATGTATGGATTGAGTCATCTTATATGAGTTAAGTACACTGAGAGATGTTGCTCAACAGTGTCATGGTTAATTTCAGAAATGTTTTGAAGTTGGTCATTGTCCCTTGGATGACAGAAAATAGGGATCCCCATTTTAGGAAAGGGGCATGCCCCCAAATTTTTTCTTGACTTAGGTCAAGTGATTTGGCCCTCCCATATTGATCCATCTATTTATCTATGCCTGAAATGGCTTTTCTGAAGGCAGTTCTTGTCTGCATGACTGACTGGCAGTACTGTTTCTAGTGGGATACATTGCCTTTGTCCCTGCGTCTTCTGTTTTCTGTTTAAAGATCACTCCGGGAAACTGAGAGGAAGACGTTGCATAACATGCATATGAAACGCAGACTGCCTTCCCATTGATACGCCTTCCTAAATATGTACTTTCATATAGTGCCTTTTGTTGGGCTTTCCATGTGTATTTGTAAGTTTCTCTTAGAATGGAGCATAAGAAACTTGGATAGTGCAATAAAATTACATGTTAAGTGTTCAGTTAGACGAAAGGCAAGGAGGTAGTCACCTTTAGTAAGTATATGACTAATGAAGGAGAGCAGAGAAAAGATGGGATTGGATGACTTGTTAAGTTGAAAGTGGATGATTTGGAGAGCAAAGAGGAAATCCTTAATTTAACAGATCATTGGGGATGTCATTGTTCTGCTTTTCCATCTAGTTGATCTCCATTCAAAGAAAAAAAAAGATCATTTCTATGTAATGCACAGAAATTTAATTAAAAATAAAACCAACTGCCACTATAGAAAAATGTATTTTAAATGTAATTATGGTGGCTTTTAAACTCAGAATTAAACATGGACTAAAAAACTACAAAATTTAACTAAATTCTGAAGTTAACATAACTTTTCTTAGTTTGAAACCTGATGGTTGTTGGGTGGTAGGCTGAGAAATACCAAGTATAACTACTTAAAAAAGTTATCACAATGTTATCATTTAACACCTCCCTCCTTTTTCTTTTCCTTAAACCAGGTGTGTGTCTTTTTCTGCAGTCACTTCCTCTCCATTATTAAGTAAAGGTGAGAGTATATAGGTATTCTGCATGACCAGTAAGTTGTAAAGAGGCTGCTGCAATGTATTTCACACCTTTTTAGGAAGTGGCTTTAGTGCAAATAAAACAGTACATACCACAGACTAGCGAAGGGCATGCTTTGCTCTCTATTCCAATGTATGCATTTCAAATAATTTTAGTATAAAAATGTTGAAAATTTAATTAACTTTTAAAAATAAGTTAAAACAAACTTTCTTTTGAACCTACAGTACAAGCAGATACAACTAAGCATCGCAAAAATAATTACAGTTCGCTAAAGGCAGAGCAATTCTTAAAAAATTGAACAAAATAATATGTGTACTCAATTTTACAAGGTGGCAGCCATTTTTAACATATGCAATACTAAATGAAAATAAGGGAAAAGCTTGTATAAGGCCAAAGGTGCAAAGACTTGCAGTTTTGAAAGCAAATGCCGTAAAGGCCACTCAAATTAGACTCGCTGTACTGTAGATCTTTCTCCTCAAGTGCGGAGACTCAAGCATGCAGTTCTGAGATCAGGACTGGAGTTAATTTCCTTTCAAATTATTTCTAACAACAGAAAACATTTATGGAACTTCTTTGGCAAACGTTTTTAGGTTAGTTTGACACAAACATCTATAAACATCTTGACTCAAAATCTTTCTCAAAGAAGGTGAATTAACACCATTAAGATACTATTTTTTTCAGCACTTGTTGAAATCAAAGGCTTGTTATCAACTGTATTTAAATATATTAACACTTAAAAACCTTCACAGATGCTAATGGTCTGTCAATGTAAAGTATGTTTAGCGATCTGACCATTGCCTTCCGAGTATACGACCAGTATTGATTCAACTTCATTGTAAAATAAGCAAGCTGGCAAGATACAAGGTAAATTCCAATCTGTTTACAAAGGCTAAGCAAATACTTGTCAAAAAATTTAGAGATGGTGGGTTACAGTATAGTTGCACAGTGCTTATGTCTACTGAATACACAAATCCAAACTTTATGGAACAAGACCATCATAGATCTTTAAATTTCTGATAGCTGGGCCATGGTCGCAGCTCCCAGCAAAGATCTAGTAGTTTGTCTCACAAAAGTAACTACTAAGGCCTAAATAGTGAGCAGTGTTCCTTCACCATTCCTCAGGCCTTTGTTTTGTGGTATCGTAAGCTCTTATTACTTCCGACTGGGAAACTATTCCATTTTCATCTTGAGAGAAGGCATAGCCATCTGCAGATATAAAACAAAATAGAAACCAATGAAGTTTTGATCAGATTTTTTTGTTAAAGCTTTAATAAAAACAACTTAACAAAGGTCAATAGAGGGGAATAAACCTCTTTTCAGCAATTAGGAGGTAGAAAACCCATGCCATTTCTTACATAATTTTGCAATTATAAGATAGCAGAAAGAACTCTGTGCAGTATCTTAGGAATGAAGAGAAACCTACCAACAGGCAAAGAACATGGTCTGCTGGGTTTAGGATACTGCATCTTTACTATAAACAAATGCAGTGAAAGGTAGAATTTTACTTCTATATTATTAACGGATCTTAATTTTTGTCAGTGAACACTTACGAAGCAAGTTTTGCTGCAGAGAGTCAGAGCGATACAAGTTCACATGGTTCTTCTTAAAAACATTCTTCAGTAGTTGGGCTCTTTCAGTTAAGCTAGAAAGAAAGTGGACACGTGTGAAAAATATTTACTTACTAATTACAGTATTTGTTTATCTTTGAGTCTGTTAAATGAGAATTAATTATTAAATTAAAAGTCCCCATTCTCCTTTTTCAATTGTGCCTGAACTAATTATTAAGAAGATGATGAAAAGCGTGTGCGAGGGCAGATTATGAAGTCCAGATCCCTGGTAATGTTTTTACTCATCACAATACAGGCAAAACATCTGTTTGAAGCACTGTTGTGCGCTGACAATACACATAAATGAATATTGTAAACATTTGAGCGTGACTCCTTTAGAAATATGCAGCGTAAAGGGAAGGCACTGGCTTCCTTGACGTAGCATGGCCTGATTAGTGCCAGGCCGAATTAGTGTCTTTCTTTTTCTTACATAAGGAAGTACTCTTAGCGTCTACTGACACAGTACCCCAAAGGGATGGGAAAAGAAGATGGAGGGAAGGTCACATTCGTGGCCATCAGCTATATGTACAGGAACATACTGCTTCCGTGAAAAGCGTTCTAGCAAGGTGTATTCCCCGTGAAACTCTAGAAGGCGTTTTTCTGGAGATCATACCCAGATAATAGACTACTATTACTACTAGAGGTTGGTCACTTCAGCCCATCTCCTTCCTTCTTAGCAGTACTGAGTTTGTTGTGTTATATGTTTATTGTGCTTTAATGTGATCCAAGCGACTCTCCATTTCAGCCCAACTAGAAAACAGAAGGAGTATTAAACAGTTTTTAAACCGAGACTCAAGCATCAGCTGAATGCTGCCAACTGTAGTGAATGGAGTAGTGAAGGTATCAGGTTTCCTTACCGTGCACCTTTCTTACATTTAAAGTTCTCTCAAATAGGATCCTACATTACTAAATAAATAACAGACGGACTAGCCATAGCTCAGAAAGCTTTCAAAATCTGAGAATTTTGATAACATATTAAAGATGTGCAAGGGACTATATTAAAAAAAGTCACAAAACCTTCAATTTCTTCCTCTAAATTTGATATTCACTGTGAATTAGAGCTTGTGTTTCAGAGAGATACCAACTTATCATTTAAACATTTCCAGTGCTGAAAAATCCAGCCCCTCCCCATGTGAACTGGTCTAAAAGTTAGTTCCATTAAAAAAAAAAAAAAGATGATCTTATGTTTATTCTGAGTATACAGTGATTTGATTTTGTTACAGTTTTGTTAGATTATCAAAGTTGTCTCTTGTGTAAGGACGTAGTAAGTATAACTGATTTCACATACCTACATTATTGTGTTTTGATCAGTTGAATTACTTTTTAATATTATTGTCAATTAGCTCAACAGACTTACCTTCCCAGGCTACCTACCAGACTAAGTGGTGCAAGGAATGGAACCAGACTGCTTCCCTTACTAGATTAGCATTCAAACCATTAAATTATAAATGCTCATTCTTTCTTCAGTGAGTATATACTTCTTACATATGAAGTTGAACCATTGTCTTAAACTGGAGAGACTAATGGTCTATCTCCCCTTTCTGGTCCCCTCCAGTCTGGTAGTTAAAGCATATACCAGGAGGCGAGAGCTTGGCTCTTCTAAGCTGGAAGAGGGAAATAAACCTATTATTCCCACACCCATAGAGGAATGCTAACTGCAAAATCTACAGGGTAAGAGGATAGGCAGGGCAAACTGCTTCCGTAGCCATGTTTTGAATGAAAAGATGGAATGAGACTTCCTTGTGAAAAAGGAATTAGGTACCAATTCCAGGAAAGCAGTTGGCATCTGCTGACTGAACCAAGAATGGTTTTATGAATTTATTATGAATCACCCTGTTGCCATTCAAAAGTACATTTAAAAATCTACATGCGAAGTCAAGACAGCGTGGTTTCATAATTAACCAATGATAAACTGCAGTAACTAAATGCCTACGCTCATTATGTGTACCTACATGGACAAGCAGAATATTAACTATTTTTGAACATGAAATCTATACTTTTACAGGCAATTAATCTCATTTATAGAAAAAAAATTACTACTTTATATATTCCTGACCAACCACTTAGCTGGTCTAAAAATCATTTCCAAGTGGACTGAATGAAAAACAATGATTATATGAAGCAGCATGTGCAGTATATACCTCTAAAGACATTTCCACAAGTTTGGGCTGTTATTCATGTTATTGTTAGTCTATGTAGTATTCAACCCAGTAAAAGTATTTTTGTTCTAAGTCTTAATATTGTTGTTTCTGCTTAAGCATTATATCCAAGGTATCAGAAAAACTGTTTTTTTAACAATGGTTTAGATACAAAAAGTATCCTTTTACCTTAGTCATTTCAATTTTAAGTACAAATGGCTTTGTAGCATCTCAATTACGATGGCTCTAATGATAGAAATCATACTTTTTGTGGCACAAATTTGTTAATCCACTGAAGCTGCTCTATTATTTATGCTATTAAGGCACCCTCAAGTCAATAGTATTCTGACATGAAAGTACTTTCTGTTGGAAAAGTGAGCATGCAACATTCACACCTTCTTGCTCAAGAAATATTCTTACTTAACTGACAAATATATGTGTCAAAACCAATTTCAACATGTTGCCTATGGAAGAACAGAATAAAGTATTTTTGGACAGTTTTGGGGAAAAAAACCTGATTACACATCCTTACACACACTGAAACAGCAAGATACAATAGGAATGCTCTTCCTGAGCCTTCAATGACAACGGTTTAAAAACCTTTTCCAATCAGCACTGGAAAAATACAAGGGATGACAGATTTTAAGACTATATTAGCATATCCTATTTTTAAAGCATATGCTAAAATACAAAAAGATCTTTGAAGAACAGTATTTTAAATTATTTCAATGTAAATGTCAATTTTTATCCTAATTTTAAGAAAACAGCTGAAAGCGCAAATTCAGAATTTAAGTAGAAAATACCCATCCTAAGATTGTTCAATAGGAAAACTTCAAAAGGTAAAGCCTTACAATCTTAGTTGTATTTAAATGCATGCAATATCAGGTCAACACAGTTCTAAAAATCAGCAACAAATATATTCTAGCTGAAAAAACAGCCATAAAAATTAACAGTAATATACTTCTAAGTAAACATTCAGATTCTGTCTGATTACAGCATCTAGCCAATAGTAGAATCCTGACCTGTTATCTGTGGAAATTGAGCCTCTTATTTTGTGTCATAGTATTTTTAAGACAGGAATGGACAAAGTGGAAAAGTTCCTGAGTTATCTTTCTCACTATTTCCCAGTTACTTCTTAATCAAACAGTGATTTATATCTTCTTAGGTTATTTTGGCATTTCATGAGAACAAATCCCTTCTTCTGCTACAACACAAAAAGGTACTTCCAGAGGTATGCGCACTAGAAAAATATTATTTGGTGCTGAAGAATACACAGTAAGTTTGTCAAAAATAACTATTCTTGCATGAAAAGCATTACAACTCAAGAATAAAAAAGCCTCATGTACATATTTAAAACAGGTGTAGAGGACATTCCTTACCAATTTAACTACTTACTCTGCACTGGTAACTAGTTAATCCAGGCTTCTGCAACTTAGGAGACTCAAAAATGTTAACAATAGTTCAATCAAATTTCTGAAGACGCAAGTAAGTCAGTTCATCAGACCATTTCTTTAACAAAGAATACTTTCTCCATAAAGGGTGAAGTTTTGACTCTATTACCTGAACTAAGATATCATTTAAAAAATCACAAAGGGAATAAATCCTTAAAAGATATTAAGATATCTAACATCAATTTGCATCTTAGGTGGATACTTGTATACTTGTATACTTTGAAGACTAAAGGTCTAAAAGTAAGTTTGTGGAGAAGGAATGGATCTAAGACAGACATTCTGGCAGGTAACTAAACAACCTTCATGAAGCCCTCCTAACTACTTAATTGTGGGATAAAAAGATAATTATAAAACTAGTGGTGAAAACACCAAGTTCCTCTTACCTAAATAAGAAGGGATTTGGAAGACATTCTGTAGGATGAAGGAAGAGCATACTGCCTAGACAACTGAAGTAAAAGTAGCTGAATTTGGGAACACAAGAGAAGTCTTGGGAATGCAAGTATGGAACACTAAAAAGGTATGTTACCTTACTTCTACATCTAACAAGATGTTCCCCTTCTAGCACTGTCTAGTACTAATGTCTGCTTTCTTTTCTTTAATTCATTCTTTTACAACTTCTGCTCTTTGCAAAAGAGCACACAGCATAGATTGCTTCTGGCTCAAAGCTCAGCACATTGATATATGAGTCGGTTAATTTGGAGGAAGATCTTGCCCTGAGGCTGCCTGAATGAGCACTGCCACTGGAGAGAGGCATCCACAGCAATCAATTTAGATCACCTTTAAAGGTAAGAGAACTTACTCTTGCAAGGACTAGTTAGGTCTTGCAGTAATGAAGGAAAAGTATGCTTGATGTGGGAATTGTCATCAACTAGGGGATTCTGCAGTACTTCCAGTATGAAGCTGTTGCCACGAAGACAGCATATAGAGCCTGATGGGAGACCCTATGCAGGTATGTGCTCCTACGTAGCCCACCCCACTAGACTAGGTGTTCCACAGGTGGCGGGATGAGCTTCCAGGCCTCACGGTTAACCCCCCTGGTATTTGTCTATGGTACCAGGGAAGATGAACTCCGCTAGAGACAAAACATTCTTGTGAAAGTAATTTCTAGGAAAAGCAAGGAAAAGTAGGAGCAAACACTCACACGAACTGGATATTCCACCCACTAGAAATGGTGGTCACCACCTTGGTATCCAATGTAATTTGGTCTCAACCTGGTAAATCCTAGTAAGCTGATTCCCACAGAACTGGAGGGGGGATACAGTAAGATTGAAGGAGAAAGGGAACTTAAATATCTTTATGAACAAAAGGGTGCTTCTTGAAAATTGAACCTACAATAAAAGAAGTGGCTGTTTGTGTTTTTCTGGTCTCTTTCTATGCATACCTTGGTAGGAAAAAAGCCTTCTTGGCTAAGCCCTTTGCCATGAAGGTACTAAAAAAACAGCAGTCCAAAGGAAAGAAAGAACAGGAAAATCAAGTATCAACAATTTTGGCTTTTTTTTAGGCTTCACAAAACTCATGAAAATGAAGAAATTGTCCAATTGTTCACTTTTACCTTCTCCCTTTTCAAATTAACTGTCTGACCCATGAAGGAGGATGTAACAAGGGAATTCTTGTGGAGTCTTAAGTTAAAATTATTTCTTACCTCATATAGGTTACTTAAATTTGTTTGCTCTGCACTGGCATTAGATACAAAGCCAGCTTGTTCTATTCAATTTCAGCAAATCCTAGACAGATTTTGCTGTTTTCCCTATGCTACCAAGCAGGTTTTAAAAATTCATTTTAATTTTTTTATTGTGCTTAGGCCCAATTTATAACTATACTAGTGAATGATGCAGGTTTAAACTCACTTTGTATTGATTGTTAACACAGTCAAAAGTGACAGAATTAAAATTGTACCTCAAGTTTTTTGATACATAATAACTAGAGACATAACAGTCAGCTACAAAGAAACACATCAGTTAAAGCCTTTGGCAAAAACCTACATCTAAGCGTATGAAAAAACATACGGGCTCAGTAGACCTGAAACCTCTTTACAGATGCCTTTTGTTTGTATGGATTTTGAAAAATAACCTTTTGTCTTTGATACATGTATAAGGCTGAAAATATTTAGCTTGCTTTCTTCTTTTTTAAAGCCAGTGATCTACAGATTTTTACAGTACCTCTTGCCATGCACAACTGCCCCAGGATCCTCAGACTTTGCTTCCAACTCCTGAACTTCATCTACCAGTGTCTTAAAAGTAGCTCTCTTTACTCTGTAAGTAATACAAAATACTGCCAGATTTACTCTTCTTGAAAGTAAAAGAACAGATTGTTTTAACACTTATATAAACTTGCAATTTACAAATCCATTTCCCCAGATAACCTAAAATTAAGCTTTACAAGAAGAAATATTATAAAGCAAGTCTGAATAATATATTTTATCAGCTGTTCTTGCAAATTAGAAACAACACATATTTATAAAAAAGACATTAGATTTATTGAAACATTTAAAATACTAGTAACACTTGTAATAAAGTTAGTCAAAAACAAACAAGGTGAAAAATAAATTTATATAATCACCAGAGCTGATCTTCATTTGCTTTTCTTATATTAGTAATTAGAACACACATTTAAAAGTCAGTACTTTCTCCCGTAAACCTCGGCATTTCTGTACTCACACTTTGTATACTACATCAAAAAGTAAAGCTGTCATAGGAATACATAGAAGTCCCATCCAAAACACTCCAGAGCTGAACATCATAGCTGCCTGGAGGGAAAAAAAGCATAAAATGCGATGATGTCATGACAAGAACTAGGAAAAAATCCTTAGAAATATCAGTTACTTGGTTGAGGCTATCAAAAGCAAATTTAAATAAACCATTCTAGCCTCTCTAATGTGAAATAAAACTTTAACTCCTTTCTAAAGTCCCCTGAGTCGCTATAGAAATCCAGTAGATAGTAAGCACTAATTCATGTTAAGAAGCTGGTAGAAAGATCACACTGCTTAGCTCTTTGAGAGAGGGGGAACCTACCCCTCCACAGCCCTGCTCTACACCACTATGCTGATTGTAGACATTTCCATTAAAATCAGATTTATTGAAAATCCATCCTCCCCTCCCCGCACAATCTTTGTCAATACATTATGAGCACAATTTCTTATTTGCAATCAACCCTAACAGGATATAATGGTTCCTGACCCTTGATATGGATATTGGACAGTGTTATAATCATTTTGCAATATAACTTGGATCAAAGTTATCTCCAACAGAACTCACTGTACCACAGTTCTCACACTGCCACAGACTCCTGTTCAACAAACTGCTTAAAAATGAGAACTAAGAAAACTAATTACATAATTATGGAAGTATGCAACATATTGTTAAATGAAGATCTAACACATTAATGTACGGTGGAATATTTGCAAACCAGATAATTGCTTTTAGCTGTGTGTTCGCTTTTTTATACACTGCTTTATATTAATACATAGGAATTTCTTCTGTTCATAACTTAACTTGGTCTGTAAACGTACTAAAAACTAAAACACACTAAAAAGCCAAAACAAACATCATAATGTATGGACATTAAAGGAAAAAAACCCTTTAATCTACCCTTGTAATTCATGCCCAAGTATCTATATCAATAATATGGATGCAGGGAGTATGATAAATACTTAATGAAGCATATTACTGAAAGATTGTTTTGCAGTCAGTATTAAAAATACCTTTGTAATGTAATTAGATTGCACAGAGATTGAAAGTAACATTGCTAGACAACGATATCCTTTCAAATCTTTTGCTTCATTACCTGGAGACTAATTCCTTTCAAAGGTTAAACCTCAGCATGTAACTAAAATAAACAAGCTGAAATGTTACTAATATTAATTAGCAGACAAATGCAGGTAGCTTGCAGTAGCTAAAGTCTAATTTCTGAATGCATATACATGAACATTTTAGAATTATACTTGATATGTTCATGTGTAAAAACAAAAGTGAATTAACTTTCAGAAAAAAAATCTCATCCTCATATAGATAAAAAGTTCTATTTACCTTGTTTTCGCATCCAAATTCCCACTGACACCGACTCTTTGGAAAGCATTAAAACGCATCTGAATTGAAAATTTGGTAAACTTTCCATAGCTATGTTAAAAGGACATAGATATTGCCCTGAGATTCTAGTAATTATTTCTGTCAACAGCTGTCAGCAAAGGTGTAAACACCGAGCAGTGACAGGTTCAAAATAAAACAATTCACATTTTCAACGGAGAACAAAAAAAGAAAATTTTGTACCAGGAAGTGGAGGAAATGTATTAGCACAGTCACTTTATTAGCAAAACATGACTTTTGACATAATTGATGAAATACTCATTTCCTAAAACAGCAGCTAATAGGAAATGTCTATCACAAGTACATTTTGCAAGACTTTTTATAATTAAGTCGTAGTTAGAGAGACAAAGTTTCCTAAAAAACAAGAAAAAGCATAAAAAATACAACTTGAAGTAATTACGACTCTTACTTCCTATCATTAACGACATTTTTTTAATTCATAAGAACATAGCAAAGAGCTGTCCTTGCGTTAGCCACCCTGTATTAAGTGTTTGCTGGTGAAACAGCAAAAGTGATAATGTAGGTCTTAGGATGTTAATTCTGACCATTGTAATGCTAACTATGAATGAAGGAACAACTGGCGCCTACTATTCAGTCCATCCAGCCTTTGGCTTTACAAATGAACAACATGAATTGAGGAAAAAAAAAAAGTTTTTCTGCGTCATATTTGAAAGCCTGTCAGATTTTTTTTCTTTTACAGAGTTAATCCAAACCTAAAAGATTTAAAGCTGACATTCGCATTAAAGACAGAGGGCCTCTTTGTATTTTTTGGACGAAGCGGGGAAAAAATAAAATCCCACAGAGGTATTTCCTTCCTTTCTGTACAAGAAAGCTCCCCCCTCACTCTGTAGAAAACATTTTTGTCTCTAACTTTTCACATCTCTCTACACATAGGCAGGTCATCTGGGAAATGGCAAACCAATCCTTTTCAGACAATGGCACTAACAGGAGCAGCCTGTTCTGGGGACGGACTCTGGCTGCCTCTGTTCGTGGTTTACAAATTGTTCCTAATGTGAGAGATTTGTGGTCTATGCCAAGTTTTCCCCCTTTAGGCCTTGTGAAACCAAATGGAATCTGCCACAAAAGTGGCTCCCAGGGGAATTCAGAAGTAATCCAAAATGAGAGCTCGGAAGCCTAGTTTATTGTAGGACTTAGAAATCCTGCAGGAAGGATAAATAATTTGTTGTCTGTGGAGCTCATGCTCAGTATTAGGACTTTCTAAAGTGAATTAACATTGCTTAATAAGTGCATTGTACAGATCTTTATATAAGTTCTTATTTTTTAAAAAAGAAAAAAATGCTGAGAATTACCCCCTTTCATAGCTTAGTGGCAGATTCGAAATCTTGGCTGCAAAACATTTTTAATGCACCGATGAAGATGTACTGTTAGGAAATTACATGCCAAAACGAACAGAGAATATTCCCTTTTTCTTCACTATGAAGAAAATACTCTATGTGCTGCTGAAACAGCTAGCTCAGATTTTAAAAAGCCTTCTAAAAGTAAAGGGAGAAAGATGAAAATAACACTAAACTTCCTGCTGCAGAAAAGCTCGTGGAAACCATTTTCAGTTTATCTATTTCAGGTATCATCTAGGGACGTGTCCTCTCCTTATAAACTACAGAACTATTAAAATAATACCTCCTCAACACCATCAAACCAGCTACAGTTTCTCCTCTCAACAACCTACAGAGACAACTTCATTAGTTTTAGTTATCTGCATGTGTTTGCCTTCACACATGCCGAAGTACTTAGTGTTGTAATATTAAAACAGATCCGCATTTAAGTCCTAGTGCAGTGAAGTTCCAACAAGTGAGTTCTTGTAATGCGTCTAGTCTTTCTTTGCTATTTAGACTTTAAAAAACATCTCATAGTTCCTGCTAATTAAGAACTAAGTAGGAACTCTGATTATTAGGTTTATTAAAAAGGGAGTCCCTCCATTTTCTGCAAATACAAACCAAAGCCTTACTAGTATACAACAAATAGTAAGAGGTATTGAAACAGAAGGAGTACCAGGCAGTCAGGAAGCAGATAACTGTGGATATCTGCAGGCAGAATCTATAAATTCTTACTGGAACAAATCTCCTATGAGACGAGAAAAATGAGTAAGGATAGACTAAGGAACATGCCTTTACTTTTTCCCTAGCTCCTCTCATTGTCTTCAGCTAAGGATACTACTAGTCCATTGCAAGATCACTGATTTCCTCACTGCAGGCGGGTATGAAGGGTGGACTGTATCCCATAGAGGAATGATTAAGATTATGGTCTTAATTATATAAATGCAAATAATAACTAATATTATAAATAATAAATACATATATACAAAAGCTCACAAACACAGACATGCACTATAAATCCTAAAGCTTCAAGAAGTACCTCTCTGGGACAGCGCGATACAGAGAATTAACAGAGACTTTGGTCTCTCTTCTACAGATGTCTCCTTAGTTCAGTCCCTTGTTTCAGTGAATATTTTAATATTTTAAGTATCCATTGGAACACACATCTTGCCTTTTCCTAGAGAGTACCTTAATCACTCAGGCTGAGCAAAAGCCAGCACATTGTCTCTTCTGATCCAGTAAGTATTTGATTATTCCATACAAAGTGGAACAGCAGAAGACACAGTTCTCTGTTCAATCACCCTTTCAGCAGAAAACATTACCCTGAAAGTTGCAAAGTACAGAGAAACTTAAATCTGGCTGTTGGGAGACATTCATTTGGGGTGAATGTTCTAGTATTTAACTGTTGGATAAATGGGTATTTTAAAAAATATAGGTGATAAGGGTCTAACTGTGGGAGGTAGTTCAGGTTTGTGAATCATCAGATTAGCACTTATCTCAAACCACAGTAAGGCATTTGAGCCCAGAAAGGGATGAAATGCAAGACTGCACCTTATTACCTGTTCTTGTGACTAGCTTAGAGTGGTTGCTCATTTTCACTTTGTGAATTAAGGTCACAGGCATTTAATTCCTTCCTTGCATTTTATGAAAGCCTAGGTTACCTCGATAGATATTTCACATTTAGAAAAAAAAAACCCCAAACAAACCAGCAATAAATCCTGGTGCCAGGAATAGCTCTTATGAAGAGAAATTATCAGTTGCTATCTCTGTTGACTTTAGACAGAAACAGTGATGGAAATGCTTTCAAAGATAAAAAGCAGGAAAAGAGTAAAGAAAAAGGCTTCACAATAAATATCAATACCTGGAGATTTCCTCAAAAAGCTGGAGAGGAAAATGACACACAAACAAAAAAAGCTTCCCCAAGAATTAGGAACAGAAGAAGGTTCTGTTAGCAAAAGTTTGGCTAACAAGGTTGCACTACAGCTTGAACTGACAGACCTGAAAAATAACCTTTAGAAAATTAAAGAGAATTAGCCACCTGGATATGAAATTAGACAAGCTAGAAAATGTTGGCAAGGTAAGATTTATCACACTACTTTTAATTATGCTTGTAATCAGAGAACATTAGTTATTCTGCAACAAAAGGCTAGACTGTCCTCTTTTGCCTCGGAGTAAGAGATTCACAGGGAAACCTATCTGAGTTGATTCAAAGATGACATAAGAAATAGTACCTGGCAAAGGAGATGTAAAGCCATGATGAACGGATGAGTTCTGGTGGTTCTACAGAGTTTGTTACCAGGACAGGGGCTGTCTGCACTGCAATAGGTGTAAGAGGACTGAGTACAGGGAACACTGAGTTTCACTAGGATTTGTAAGGAACTGAAGTCATTCCTCATTACTGCGCATCAGGAGAGAAAGTTGCTATGGAGAAAGATGGCAGCTGCATATCATTAATCTTAAGTGTCACATGCATAACTGCAACAGGAATGTGTACTGAATTTGATTCATAACATTTTAAACAGAAAAAAACCCGTAACTTTTGTTTATAAAGGAGATTGGCAATAATATGCTGAGGGCAAGAATTCAGTTAAATGCTGATACTGGGAAAAGACTAACCAATAAAAAGGAAGAATATTAGAATGTAATACTACCGAGACAGACCATCAGAAGCAGAAAAGGTAAATTTGTTAGTTCAAAGATCAGCTCTGCTGCTTCTGTTTGTACCTGGGCAGTAAAGAACAAGAATGGAAATATAACTATTGAATATGGAATAGGATCTTTGAAGTATATCTGGACTAGCAGACTCTGGCTAACAAATATCTAGTCCTAGACTAAATATAATTAAACCGTGAAGGTCTGAGGACTTAAAATGGAAACCACCTAATGGGAATTAAATGGGAAAAGAACTCCTTATGACAATATTTTGGATTCCTGAAGTGAAAGACTAAAAGCGAACTTTATATTTAAAGAACTGAATAAGCTAAAATATGTTAGTATCAGAATGGTAACATAATTTTAGGCTCTCAGGTGAGGATAGGTGACTAAAATGGATACGTGTTATGGGATGAATTCCGATTCACTTTAACAAATCTTCAATAAATCATTGAGTTCTTTTATGAAGTAGTAATATTCTCCACAAACGTACATTGGAACATTTCTCTAAACAAGAGGTTCAGATAGGTATAGAGGGGAAGACAAATACAGATTACTGATTACTGTTTTGTAAAGACTCACAGGTCTGTAAAAGTCAAGCTGGGAAAAAACTTGGAAGGGGATGAAAATGTGCTAAAAATGTGGGAAAATGCCCACAGGGGCCTTTTGCTGAGAATGGGCTTGAAAAAGTTTTGAACTATGAAGGAAGACCCTAGCTTTTGTTGTTTAATTATTTCAATGTTCTTGAAAACTGTATTTCAAACATGCTCTATAAATAAGCAATAGTCCCTTACCAAAAATTTACTACACCAATTACTCCCCCCAAAATGAAGACCCAGAATTTTGGATAATATTTTAATTCAGATTGTTAATAAGCAGTGAAGCAGGAAAAAAAAAAATTACTGGCTAACTCAGCATAACTACCCCAGATAGTAGCCACTGAAGAACGGCTATTTTCCACAAGTTTTGTGATAATGAAGTGAGAATTGAGAGACTTCGGTATTTGTTTACCATATAGGGCTCAAGGCAATTTTTAGAAATACAGATTGTCAACTGAGTTATCTGACAGGTTCCCTTAAAAGCATGGCACTGTACTTCTCGTTTCATTGAATAACTTAAAGAGAATCATTACTTTTCAAATTTTAGGGGAATTATTTATAACTCCCCCTGCTAATATAGAGAAAAAGCAATTTTCTTAAATATACAACCATTTAAATTTATTTATTATGCTATATTTTGCAAAAGTTATTAAAGTAACACTCATCTGTTTTTAAAAATGCAAGAGACAAGTATCCATTAATAGCATCTTTTACAGCTGGAGGGACAACACAACAGAACACAAGCCGTAAGATCCTCATAGAGAGCTGTTGATGTATGGGCTGGATGAACACCCTGAGGTAGACCGAAAACTGGCTGAATGGCCAGGTCCAGAGGGTGGTGATCAGTGGCACAAAGTCTAGCTGGAAGCCAGTAACTAACAGCATACCCCAGGGGCCAATACTGCGGTCCAGTCCTGTTTAACAGCTCCATCAAAGATCTGGATGATGGGGTAGAGTGTACTCTCAGGAAGTTTGCTAATGACACAAAACTGGAGAGAAGTGGCAGATGCACCAGAGGGTTGTGTTGCCATCCAGAGAGACCTCAACAGGCTGGAGAAATGGGCTGACAGGAACCTCATACAGTTGAACAAGGAGAAATGCAAAGTCCTGCACCTGGGAAACAACTACCCCATACACCAATATATGCTGGGGGCCACCCAGCTAGGAAGCAGCTTTGCAGAAAAGGAGTTGGGGGTCCTGGTGAACAACAGGTTGAACATGAGCCAGCAATGTGCCCTTCCAGCAAAGAAGGTGAATGGCATCTTTGGCTGCATTAGACAAACTATTACCAGCAGAGATCAAGGGAGGTCCCCTCTACTCAGCACTGATGAGGTCACACCTAGAGAAGTGTCCAGTTCTGGCCTTCCCAGTACAAGAGGCATGGACATACTGGAGAGAGTCCAACGAAGGGCCACGAAGATGATGAAGGGCCTGGAGCATCTCTCATATGAGAGGAAAGGCTGAGAGAGAGTTGGGACTATCTAACCTAGAGAAGAGAAGGCTAAGGGGGGATCTTATCATTGGAGATAGATTCTTGAAGGGAGGGTGTAAAGGCAATGAAGCTAGGCTGTTTCCAGTGGTGCCCTGTGACAGGACAAGAGGCAATGAGCACAAACTGAAACACAGGAGGCTCTATCTGAACATCAGGAAATACTTTTTTATTGTGGGGGTTGATTTTATTGTGAACACTTGATACAGGTTGTCCAGAGAGGTTGTGGAGTCTCCATCCCCGGCAATATTCAAAAGCCAACTGCACGTGGTCCTCGGCAACTTGCTTTAGGTGTCGGGGGGTTGGACCAGATCACCTCCAAAGGTCCATTCCAACCTCAACCATTCTATGATTGTATACTAGCCTGAATACTGGCTTTGCTCTCCATTAGACTAAAACAAATTCCCCCTTTCAGATCAGACTTTAGACAAACATCTCTCCAGAGAAGACCTGTTCATTAGAGATTGCAGTATTTGGACAGCTACATTTTTAAAAAGTTGGTGGTTTTTTTTTTTTGTGTTAAAAAAAAAAATCCGTAAGGGGATTAAAGGATGTATATCTAGTATTTTAACAAGCACAAGTCCATATAAGCAGGTTATGTGGAATAATACAGAGGGAAGCAATATTTAAGAAACTAATACTGTTAATATAGTATATTCTAATACATCTTTCCTACATAGTCCAGCTAAATCATCGAACAAGGAATATTATTGTTTTTCACAAAGATTCTGCAAACCTCAATCAAACGATCTAAAATTCTGTAAAATACATGCTTGTTCCTTAACTTCAATTTCCATCAGTAGTTTTATAGATCCCCTGGGTCAGACAGAGCAGAAACAGATGGTGCTCTGGAGAACTTTACAGTGCGTTATCTACAGTGCCACAATAAATTAAAAAGTTCTGCAGATACTGAACTTCTGCTGTTAATCTCAATGTCATACTACTTATTCCAGTAAGTGTTATAATTTTCAGCTAACTTGTTAATCAGGTAGGTGTATAAAAAAAGGCCTAACAACTCGGAGCACACAACAGTAACAAACCCAAAAGAATCAGAAGTTGTACTAGTATGAAATATACACATAAAAGAAAAGTATCAACTTTAGTTTTATCACTGTAGTAGAGAAAGAGATCCATGCAGTTGATTTACTCAGGTCTGCAATGAAAATGTTGTTCTAGTCTGTAGCGGCAGCTTTTTTGAAATTAAAGGGAGCTTGTTTCATGTAATGGGGCAAAACAGCTGTCCTGTGGTATGACCCACTTCTCCATAAGGGTGTTAAATCCAACCACAACATGCCTACAAAGAAGTTTTTTTTTTTTTCTTTCTTGTACATCTATACTTAAACGCACAATCTTTACAGGTAAAATATTAAGAAAATAATCTGTAAAGCTGGTTGTTCAGATGCTTCCACACTAGAAAGTACTGACAGACAACAAATGCACCAATAAACATTATTGCAGATAAACCTGTACCGTAATAAAGACTCTGTTGAGACTGCAAAGTTGGCATAATATCACTGAAAACTTTTGAAATGTTTTCTGTATTTCTCTCTCATATACTGTGCATCAAGTTCCCTCCAACAGAAATCATGTTTTGCTCCTACTACCAAAATTCTCCTGGTAAAGGTATTTTAACACTTTGCTCTACGCAGATAAAACTTGAATTCCTAGTATTTTAGGATCTGTGTTTAAGACTAGAAGCATATAGTCCCTAATTCTTAGAATAAACTCAAGAAGAGAAATTTTTAAATGAACGAGTCTAAAGTACAAACAAAAATAATATGAAGGTAAATAATAAATTCAGCTTAATTAATGATAAAATACATAAGTCCTGATCAGACGACTAAAAGACTCCTAACTTAAAGTTGATCTGCTACAGTACCTGAACTAGCCATGGATACTATATAATTAACTACTTAATTAAAAAAACCCCTTTTTTATCGCATATCCTTCTTCAGTTTTACAGCCTATTTTTCCATTTTCTTCTGCTTCATAAATCCTGTTGCTTCTCTCACATTTTTTGTCCGTTTTTCCTGGTTGTGTCTGCAGAAAGACAATGGTGAACTAACAGTTTTCACCTGAACATCATCAATCAGGGAAAATGAATGAAGTTTTCTTCACTAGGGACTTTTTTTTTTTTTAAACTGGAATAGAAACTGTTTTAAGGTCGACAAAATGTAACTGCTTTCTTGTTTGAATGTTGATTCTAAGGTTTTGTCATAATTTTTCTGAAGAAACATGTTTCAGCTACTATCACCCCGATGCCTGTTACCAATCTCTAACAGATATCAGCTATATAACTACCAGTTATTTGTATCAGGAGAACACTTGTGCCACGATACCTCTGCTCATGTGAGCCAGAAGCCACCTTTCAACTCTTCTGGTGCACTACCTATTTGGCAACCTAGTTACCACTATTTATAGGACTTAAGAGTACTGTAACATGGAGAGCCATCTAGTTCCCACACTGTGAGGAACAGTACTGTACAGTTGGGATGAGTTGGTCCAGTGTGGGAGTAGCAATCTTGAAAGATCAGAAAACAAAGGTCTTGATGCCAGAACTGCCTCAGCATTCTGGATCAACAGGGCATTTTGGATCAAAGGGGTCCTTGTTTGGCTTTTTTGGGAAAACTCAGAGCAAAAGAGAGAGGAAGAAAAATACACTTCATTGTAGTATTACGAACATGTCAAAGAAGGGGGGGGAGTGGCCTAGACAATGAACAAACCTGCTGGCACTCTGTCAGAAAGTCATCATTTTTCATTTCATTGTATTTTCTTTTAGAGCACAGCATTTTACAATCTTTCCTTCTGTATTACTATCATACAGCAACACATATATAAAAGCCAACTTTAATTATCTTTTCTACAATTGGAATGATACACAAAATGATGGCAACAAAATTAGTGTAAAAAGTAGGGAAAACTTGCAAAAATGTGACAACTTGCTTCTTTGTTCAGTAAGTTACTGGGTGATGCTTTGATACTAAAAGATGAACACAAACCAACAATTCTTATGATTTAACTTCGAGCTGTGAGCTTCAGTGCTCCCATATCAGAGTGTTTTTGCAGCATGAACAGACTCTTCTCTTCTATTACAAGTCTATTTTTTTCTTGAGGCGTTATCTTTTTGTGTTCTCTGTTTAAACACACTTATCAGAACCTTTCAGTAGGTTCTTTTTGGTCGAAAAGAAGCCACAAAAAAGATGTTTGAAGAAGATAGATATCATCACCTAGTTGGGACTGAATTGTTGGGTGAATATTGTGTCAAGAATACTGACTCGTAAGACTATAAACTTACTAAGGTAGAACTCTTGTTACCAGCTCTAAGGAGCTGAAAGAGAATACATTTAAACTTTGTAAGGATTATAGCTGGTAAAATCTCCTTAGAAATCTACAGTTTATTAAAAAAGAGGCATTTTTAAAGAACACATTTGGACCCCCCCCCCCCCCGAAAATCCCCTTCAGCATAATTTATCAGATCAGGCCAAGGCAAAACAGACAAAAAGCTACGGAAGTAGAGGTCAGCTTTTGACTTGTTCATTTAATTTCTGCCAAATGTACTTGGATGAAGTCTTCAAGTCTGACTCGCACATTTGAAGAAGTTAGACAAGCAGTATTTGCATAGGCAAGCAGAGATGCCCATATGGATTTGTTTCTATCACACCACAATCTTTTCCACAGTTAAATTTGTGAATCTTTTAGTTTGAATACTTATGGAAGGCCTGGACTTGCTTCAGAGAAACCCAGTGAATTCTGCCTTGCCAGAGACCACCTGGTCAGTGAGGGGGCTTCTGGGAGAGCATACAAAAATCCTGCTTCCAATCTGAGCTGCAGCATTCATTGACAGGACTTCTAACCACACAGAGTACAGCTCAAAAAGCTAGACCAGAGCTTTTAAGATAAGCTCTTATGGCCTATGAGATGTTTATTCTGATGTTACAGACTTCTAACTATATTCTTAGAAAGAAAACAAAACCAACGTCACCCAACAACACCCCCCGAAACAACCGCATGCACGTATAGACAAGTAAAGCTACTATATACACATACATGCATAAGCAAACACACTAACAAAATAAGACTATCCATTTCAAGTACAGATACGGTTTTATCACAACAAATAAATGAATTTGGGTTTGTAAGTCAGACTACTTTGGTGTCATGTTGAATTCAAACCCCAAGAGTATTTATTTTTGTTGACAGCTACGTCTCTTTATGAACAACTGTTTTTTCCAAGTTTGTGGGAATTACATTCCCTTCAAAAACATCTTTTGCTCACAATAACTTCAGAGACTGAACATGTACTAAGTAAAATATTCAGTTGTTTCAATAGTGAAGTAGCCACCTTTGTCATACCTAGTATGACACACCCTGCTGCTCCCACTGTGCTTATTACTATAAAAGCTCTTCTGTCGTAAAAGAACAATGTATAAAGTTTTTACAAAATCTCTAAAACAAATAAATTCCAAAAACATTCGATTTCCTCTATAAAATACAGTGTATACGAAGAAAAATGCTGAAGTATGATAGCTTCAATTACTTTAATTTAGAATAATGTACATAATTAATTTTGAGTAGTGGAGGCAACATGGTAATGTACAAAATCTACATATATACATGGGTAAGAGGTTATAATAGAGAGGAAAACCAGCAAGAAATTGTTTAATTTCAAATTCTTTTTTTGTCTTAGGTGTCCAAGTACTTAAGTTAATTCCTCGTGCTTTCCATTAAAGTGTAGTAGTTATACAAATGCCTATATACTACTTTTCCCATAACTGCTTATGTAGGAGGTGAGATTTGTGGGTCTGAATTGCCTCCAAGTGAGGGAGAGATATGCACCTAAGTTTCCCACATCCTGCATGAATTTTTAAATTGCTGAATTATATCACAGAGGTGGAGTTAAAAGGCACTCACTCTTTTACTGGTGTAAGGCTTGATTTAGTTGATATGCTTTGAGAACCATTAGAAGAACATCTTTCTGAAACAAGCAGGTATTCTCAGTTTCTGATTCCCACTGAGAATGAACACTGAACTTCTCAGCTTAGGAGTTACTGGCCATGCCCAGAAGCAGACATTAGTGTCTGGGAAATTAATACTAAACTGCAGATGTTTCTGGAACGGAATGGTTTTGAAAATTTGGGACTGAAGTGCCAATTAGATCAGCACAGGCAGCAATTAAGCATCTTTTATGGATTCAGTTCTATTTGCAATATTCAGAGCAGGTTTAGAGAAATGGGATAATAATTGAAAGAGAAACCAGTAATTACTGTCGAAGGTTAAAGATACAGTACAATAATGCATTCCAAGCAGCACATTAATAGAAAAGGAAATGTGTGCATGACAAGCAGCTGCTCATGCAATGTTATGGCACCTCAAATTTTTTAAGGCATTTTACAGTTTCAAATACTTAGCAAATTTGTAAAATTGAAGATGAAAAAACTGCCTTAACCAATGCACTACTTGTGCTACCTCATTATAAGAAAAAACCTTCAGCCAAATAAGCACTGTAATCCTGAGTTCTGAATTTGGTAAGACTTCTCTTTAGAAAATTAAAACTTACTAAAGAACTGCAAAGCAGCTTACCTGCCTATTCTTCCTCACTAGACCATATAATCACAGCCTGTTAGTTGATCTCTGTTTTCACAAGAGTGAAAATTAATTCTATTTTAAATAAACATGACAACCTCATTCAAGGTATAAGAGAAGCAACCCTCTTACGTACCTTTACGTAAGGATCCAATAAAGATTAGGCCTGTACTAATGACTGAAACAATATTCTTTGCACACATTCGGATATTAGTTAAAATATACTTTTACCTCTCCTGACATATCAGGTGCCATAGGAATGACTGGCCACAAAGAAGAGTAGATTCCAAAAAACACTACCCAAAGTGCTATGCTGCCCCAGATAGCTATATGGCTGAACTGTTAAAACAAACAAAAAAGAAAAACAGAACAATCACCACAGATGTATTATGACATAAAAAAAGATCTTTGCTACTTAGTACTTACAATGTGATTCTGATATACTGGATGAAATTTCTGTGCCTTATATTAAACTGCTACTTCAGTTAGCTATTTCTTAAAGCAAGATGATACTTACAGCAGCAATATTACTGCATTTTAAGCCAATTTAAGTTCAATTACAATCAGCTCAGAGTAATTTGATTTTTCTAGTTTAAGGATTACTTTGGGCCTTATCCCAACGTCCTGTTTTTCAATACTGAGCATTATTTTTTGTATGTGGATATTCTGTCTTTCCACACAGTAACCAGAGTTTAGTTTGATACTGTGGACAGGGCTGACAAACTGTAAGGGCGTAATACAAAAAATAAGAAGAAAATAATACAATTATTCATCCATCATATTTTATAGAACATTTGAGAATATAGTAAAGACATTTGCTTACCAAAGTCCAATATGAGGTCTCTAATCCAGCCTTCAAACACACAGTTAGAACCACAAACTTGAGAGAGAACGGGGCGGGGGGGAGAGAGAAGACTCTTATTTAGTATGGGAATATTACTTAACATACAGAATTGATTAGTTTCGTTGAACTTTTAGGAGAACAGAAGAAAAAGTTTAATGATTTTCATACTTCATGTTTACTTGCACAAATGAAATATCGGAAAGGATAATCAATCTATTCAATTTAAATGTGATTTCCTTAGTAATACTCAACAAAGTACTCTGCGTGTCAATGCACCTAGTTGTGCAATAGGATCCAAACTAAAGTTCGTAAAGCAGAAGGCAATAATTTCTATGGACCTGCAGAAGCTATGGAGGAGCTCTTCTGCTTTAATAGAATCTGCTCCCCCAAAAACGTAGGACTCTGAGCAGCCCCAAAGTGAAATTCTTTTAGACCACAGCTAGCTGTATTTTTCCTCTTTTTTTGTGTGTGCACTTAGATCGGAAGCTTAAGTGCCCCTTTGAAATGACCACCGTAAAATGACACTAGCAGATTTAAAGATACACCCCAGTAATGAGCTGGTAATATAACACTAAGAATTATTAGCTTCCATTAATAATCTCCACTCATTTGATTTGGAAACCTCTTCTTTTGCATTAGAAATCTTAAACATTTCCCTAGCCTCCTAGAACTCTGCAAGTCTGGCTCTTACTGCGTCGTTAGCTTCTTTATCAATGGTATTTTGGTTACACAGAAAGGTTCATGAAAAATAATAGTTCACTTCAGTAGAGATGGCAGACCCCCTAGCTATGGAGAGGATGACTACTACTTTCTACATGAAGACAGGTTTAGAAGATCTAGATGCTGGGCTGAAAACTTGTAATTGATCAAGCTTACACTAGTCTGCATTTAAAAAAAAAAAAAGGAAAAAGTTTTGTTTACTTCATTGTACTTTGTTAGTAAATGAATCACCTTCACCAAACCCTGAAAAAACAGAGAGTTAAATGTTGGCAGCCTAACACCTATGTTCTGCATACAAAATAACACGTTGAATGAATCTGTTATGTCATTTTCATTCTTCCCTCTCATCTTTACTCTTTTCTTATCTTTACCCTTTTTATGGAGCAGTCTCTGAAAACATCATGTTATTGTCCTGTAGGACATACTCCATTTTAGTTTAGAGATGAGCAGTAGTAGAAAGTTTATAATCCCACAGCAAGGGCTACTTGATTCAGGAAAGTTGTTTGTCTCCTTCCTTTGAAATTCAACACAAAGAAGTTGTCTGTTTAGCAAAGAAATAGTTATTACATTTTGTAACTCACATGTGACTATGTATCACTAGTTTTGCTTTACGGGCAACCGGAAGAACATGAGGCTGAAAAACTGAGTCACAAAGACCAAACTCCAACTTAACAGCTATAGTTTAAACTCTAGTTTGTTGGCCGTGTTGGCAGCAATGATGTGAGTTTGTGGTTGAACTTCAAGGAGCCTCAGAAACTCAGAAAAAATGTACTTCAAACAGAAGCTGAAGATAACTGGTTAAATATATTTGACAAGTCTTTCACTATGTCTGGTGCACAGAAGGATACAAATCCTGCCAGAAAGCTTTCACCCTAGCTATAAGTTTATGCTTTTAATACTGGAATCTCCCATTTCAACTACTGTTGCATTATAAAGGACAAAAAAAATCACAGCACTACAATTCCATTATCTAAAACATGTGTGAAATCTAATTAGAAGAAAATTAAGGACCATGATGAGCATTATAATTCACTTAGTCTATCCAGTTCTGGTGCTATATTTGGATGAGTGAAAAAAATGGATGGCAAAAAAAAATACTCATCTGGTACACTTGCTTGCTACTTTTGAGTCAGTCATAAGAAAAGAAAACATCCTTCTTTAGAATCAGATCAAGAATTCTCATTGCATAGACAAAAAGTAGACACAAAACAAACACTGCAGGTCTCTATAAAGGGAGACATAGACTATGTGAATGTATACCCTCCTTGCATCTTAACTGATTCCCCTAACAAAGTTACCAACTACACACAGTGGCTTACTGAAGAATTTGGGTTTTATTGCTCCCTCCTCCCCTTGATCCAAACTAACAACAGCTTACTGAATCCTACCCAGGAAACAAGAAATCAAACTGGTATTCTGTATAAAGCACTGAACTTTTTTAAAAAGACCTCTCAAGAATGGTCGTACAAATATTTTCATGGCACTCTACTCCTATTTGAAATTTATGTTTGAAGAAATAATTCCAGGACATGATATTAATCAGTGCGCATTCCTGACTTTCTTTGTGGATCTAAAGAAACTGTATTATAATTTCTGAATCCCTTTACTACTGACTTTTGCGCAAGTGATGAATGTACACTTCCTAAAAACAGATTAAAAGCAGTAGGAAGAATGAGAAGTACCTTAGCCTCATGATTTTGGTATTTCAAGACAATGACTAGCAACTGTCAGTGCACATCACTTCACATGCACAGAATTTTTTTTTAAAATTAAAAAAAAAACCCCCCCCCCCCCCAATTTTGAAAGTCTCTCAAATCTTCATGTGTGCTCCAGAATTATAATTTCTGAATCCCTTTACTACTGACTTTTGCGCAAGTGATGAATGTACACTTCCTAAAAACAGATTAAAAGCAGTAGGAAGAATGAGAAGTACCTTAGCCTCATGATTTTGGTATTTCAAGACAATGACTAGCAACTGTCAGTGCACATCACTTCACATGCACAAAATTTTTTTTTAAAATTAAAAAAAAAACCCCCCCCCCCCCCAATTTTGAAAGTCTCTCAAATCTTCATGTGTGCTCCAGATCTCCTTGAATTCTTGTGCAAGAGCAGGAATACATCAATTGCAACCCCCATCCCTCCCCAGATTTTCAATCTGAAGTGAAGGAAAGTGGAGAATCTGGAAAACAAATGAAAAAGCAGGTTGTCTGGACTTACAATGGTGAAATAATGTTTTCTTGGGAAATTCTTGGCCATTCTGCAGGTTAGTAGCAAGCAATTAGCCTCTTAAGATGGTGGAGTTTCAGCTCTCCTACTTGAAAACCAGTTGTAGAAGGTGACAGAACAATTGCACTGTGACCTCTGTTTTATCATTTATGGATACAGCTTGACAAAGAGTAATGAGTAGCTCCAGGTTACTATATTGAAAGTATCAGAAATTAACTAATTTCTGAAGGTGGTGGAAAATGTTGCTGCAAATCTAAAAATGCAGGCTTTGATGTTTGTGAGTCAGCTGATGTCACAGATGATACTCAGATTTCTGCAGTACCGTAAGTTACTGTAAGTACTGTAAGATACAGAAGTACTGTAGACCCATCCATCTCTAATGGAGATCAGTTCATCATATGATAGATTGCATGATCATATGTGACTACTGCTGACAAAACATGCTGTGCTTGGCTTTTGGAACACAGAAACAGAAGCGTAGAGCAAATACATTTTTAAGAGAATGTGTGAACAAACAATTTTTCCATGTGCCTGAAAGAACCAGTTTAAAGTCCATGTACGGACTGGCAGAAGAAACATTTTATTTTAACTTTCCAGTAGGAAATACACCAAATGGACTGTGGTTACTCGGCCCTTTGTGCTCTTTAACCTTTCTGGTTAGCTGACCAGAAAACACTATTCAAAATGTTCTCTCATACATAGGAGATGTTGACAGTAGCTACATTCTCAAAGGACTACAATGTATTCTAGAATACTTTGCTTTTATTTCAGTTATGTTTCCCTATTCCCTAAAGAAATCGATTTTGATGTGAATTTGTATTTGTATTACAGCCCCCTTATCTTGATGGAAGAATTTATTTCTTTTTTGTATCTGCCACCAACAGGAAGTTGAAAAATTAATTAAACTCTTAATGTTGAAGAACAGAGGAGAGTTAACACAAGTCTAATTTTGCTTCTAAGAGAGATCTTGGAAAACCCTCATCTGTTGGGTAACTGATACCCAGCAAGTGAAAAACAGGTATTTAGCTTCATTAATTTATTCTAGGAGATAAAAGATTAAAAGAAAAAACCCAGTAATGACTAATATCTACAAGAGTAACAAAAGATTACTGTTAGGTGTGGGTCAGGTGTAATTCTGCCAGTTTGGTTGTCCCCAAAGAGGCATCCCACAAATCTTGGTTCCGTGTGGCTCTATCCCTCTTTCAAAGCTCCATGATAAAAAAAGAGAGGGAGAACAGATTTGTTATCTTCACAGGTCCATGAACCAGTTCCATATCCAATAACCTGGGATTTCTCCAATGCAGAAACTTACCTTAAATTAAGGTAATTTAAGGCATGCTAATTAGGGAATTACAATTCCCATTATTTAAAAAATGGACAGTTTCCAGTAAAGGACAGATGTATCTTCTGCACCTTTATTAAACTGCTTTGTTTCAAAAACTGGAATTAGAAAGCAAAATACACTTCAAAGCTTCTCAGAGTCATTCAAGTGCCATTTCTTATTCTTAAGGCACAACAATGAATAAAGTATTCTATGTAGAGAATTATAAATAATAATAAACCCACAACTCTTTAAGAGTTAAAGATAGAGCCAATATAGATAGTCAGCTGATAGAGCACCAGATAGCTGTAGGAATACTTACAGTGTATACAGTGTTCCCCAGGAGCAGGTAATCTGAAGTTTTACCATTGCCAAATACAGTACCTGGAGAAAGAAACAGTGATAAAAATAAAAGCACTTAAAAACATTTAAATATCCACAATAGCACTATATATATATATATATATATATATATAAAATCTTATTTTTGGTACAAAAGAGATTGTAGCACTTCCTACAGGGTACTAACAGCAGATTTCACCTTAAACTGTATTGAACAGTAGAGATTATTACTTTTATAATTTTCGGTCCTTTAAAACTTGAAGTGACTTCAGGAATTACCTAGAAACAGGAGCTTTTTGTAACATCATATACCAATATCAGTAATATTGTATTCAGTAATAATTCAGTTACAGTGACTTTTAAGATCAGAGATACAGTATCTTACCTTCAGAAAAATAGGAAATATAATAGCTATAGTGTACACTGATTGTAACATATAAGTAAACAGAAAGCTTAGAGAGTCAGATTTTCACTGATTCTGGATATTTTTGGTATAGAAACTTATCTTTGCTCTTATCTGTATTTCTGAGATTCAGTTTAAGTAAAAATATAAAATACTGTCAATTTTAATTCTTGAGATGCTTGTTATTCATAACATTTTCAAAATTTACCCAACTCAAATCTGTGGATCCATTTTGCACATATGGATACACACACACAGCATTTATGCAAAAAGTCAGTGCCCTAAAGAGTTGCATTTGCATAAAAATCACATTTAATGTGGTTCTTAAGTTCAGAATTCTGAAGCAGTGCATTTATGCTTATTTAACAGAACTTATTGTATGACTATTGCTAGAGCATGGGCTTTTCTGATCCCAGTTCTGTGAAAGTTCTTGGCAGACATGGGACAACACACAACTGATCTATGTAGAGGGAATTCCTCGTTCTCAGTTAGAAGTATTGAGCTTGCTAAATTTTTACGTATTCAGTTTAGAAATGCTTTTAGCACTCAAGATTGTTCCTATACTGCAACTAAACCAGAACACTTACTTTGCTATAGAGATTCTAATCACTGGGATATTGCCATCATATAAAGAGATCTCAAAATACTGTGGACACAGTAAGGAAGGATAAAAGTAGAAGACAAAAAAAAGAAAAATAAAACCTACTAATGCTGAGAGAGCATAAGGAATGATGTTTTTAAAAAGCTATGTTTGGAGAAAGAGAAGAATAAAGGTGTTTGGGGTTTTTTTTTGGGGGTGGGGATGGGTTTAAAACTCCTCTGATTGGGCTGGCCAGAGGAGGGTGACAAGCTGCTAAAAATGGTCTGTAGTTGAAAACACTTATTTTTCCACTATCCTCAGCTAGCATACGGTATATTAAATGCTGCTAATTAAGTATGTTTGTGTTGAGTGTTTCTCCAGCCTTCGTATCACCTTTACACACGCTTGAAGTGAAATTCATTTTAGTTGTGGATGAAGAGTGCTCTGTTCTAAAAGCTTTTCAGGACCTGTGAGGCCAGTTTATCACAGAAAAAAAAGTTCTATTTATTGATATTCTGGAACAGACAGCAGGTGAAAGTTCACACAAAAAATAGAATAAAAATGCTTGCAAATAGTCCTCCTTAACCTAGCCCTCTCCCAGTCCAAGATAAGGAGCTCACAATGGCTGCCTCCTTAGCTCTAGTGATACTGGTTGCATTCGTGCAATTTCCCTGATTTAACTTTCTCCCTGGACAGACTAGCACACCACAAAGGACTACAAGAGCTCTGGAAGCCCAAAAACAAAGCTGAGACCATGGCTCATTTTAAAGGTTGTAAAAAAGAGGGAGCAGTTGGTGGATTTACTTGTACATATAAGTTTGGCTTCTGCCATTTACTGTTACGTTGACAAAGTTGCATCAGAAGAAGCTTCTGTGAAGATTTATGTCCTTGTCACTTTTCATAGCCACGTGACAGTAGATGGAGTGCAAGGACTCTAGTTTTGTGTACTGTACAATGGTTAGGTCCCATGGAGCAAATTCTGACAAACAATTCTTACAAATCCATACCTATTCTCTACCGCATATTTCTTGGTAGACTCTACTACAACACATGCTGTTTGAAATTTTCCACTTACAGACAAGAAAGAGGTGGACAAGTAAGACTAAGAGTAAACAGGAGAAAATGCTCAAAGAAAAGGCTAGACTGTGAGCTCTGATAGATTTTAATGATCTTCAAGATTTGATTTTCAATGTTCTAATAAATACCTGCTCAAACATGCACTCCGCTGCTTTGCAATATATACCTAGCAGTAAAGAGCATAATGAGAATAGAACAGAAGAATAGGCAGGCAGCTAAGTCTGTTCTCATCAGCCAGAGTGCTGGGACTCGGCAGTCTTACGCACTATGCTGAGCTATGCCCCATTCTTCCCATTCCTTCTTTCACGTCTCAGGATCCTCCTGTGCTGCTTCTTTGCTAAGAGAAGGTGGAGGCCGAGACCTGTTCTCAAAAGTTCCTCTCTCTGGTGGATCTCTCTGGCACTCATCAGCTCCTCCCTAAGAAACTAATAGCATTATTTCCCTCTCCTCTTTACACAGACAGCCATCAGAGATGTAATTAACAGCAGCTCCCATCCTGCGCTCATTTTCCCTTCATGCAGAACTCTCTGCACCAGCTGGACCCATGGCAGGTACTGGTTATACCACCCACCACGTACACAATCCCCAGGTCCCAATTCTTCTCCCCTTACTCACCTGGCCTTTCTCTCAGAATGAAAGAGGAAGACAGAAGGCAATTCATTCAGACTTGTAGAGGCCACTTGCCAGCAGGTCAGTTCTAGCCCAGGGGCTGTAAGCCAGAGGCCTGCACTACAGTGCTCTCACAAGTGCTTGTGCAAGTATCTCAGCTTTGCCATTCACACATGAACTCTATTCTGCTTCACCACATATACTCATTAAACATTTCTCCACCATGTAACGCATAAGTCTCTCACACAGACTGGCTACAACTTTGAACGGGGATTTTGGTTTGGATTTGAGGTTGTGGTTGTGGTTTTAGAGTATGCATTGACATTTGGGACTTCTTTCCTCCTGTCTAAACCTCTCCAATGCAAACCGCTGCCACTGAACTCACATCCAGTGCCCTTTCAGAGAAAACAGGCTGCTACCTACTTCCCTTTACCCATCAGAAGTCACTGAGTATAAAATACTCTGCAAGAAATTTTCCCCTTAACCTTTTTGGGCACAAGCAGCTGTGACCGTCTCACTATCTAGTCTCAGCAGTTCCAAAGTGTCCATGAGATTATTTCTGTCCCCTATGTCAGGGCAGACTGCTTGGCTACATCAGGGAAACTGAGAAGACTACTAATTTTACAGAAAAGCTGCAGGGTGTACACTTTTTTTTTCTTCCCACAAAGTGGAAGCAAAACAAAATCCCACCCCTACGAGAGCTCCCATACACACAAACATTCCCACAAACTGGAAGCAACGCTTTCAAGTTTCCTCTAATTAATGCAGCTTTCCTCCCAACTGTCCCGTTTCCTTCTGCAATTCCGGTGCATATACAACAGTTGAACTAGAAGAATGACAGGACTGAGCTGTCCAAGATGTCCCAGTTCCCTCTGTCACAAGCCTACTCATATAGATGTAAACTAATGGGTTAGTATGCCCCTGAAGTAACAGGAGAGAAGGTATACACATCAGCCATAAAAGCTTACAAAACGTAAGAGACAATGCAAGGGACAGTAATGATTTAGGATCTTGCAGGAATTTACCATGGTAGCGTATTATATAAAAAAATAGCATAATTAAATAGCAATCTCTTTTTCTCCATCTTGTTTCAGTTTACTTAAAACCTATTTATATAGTTTTATGCATACATACATAATATTACTCCTACTTTTAAACAGATCTTAAATAAAACATTTTAAATATACTGCATCTGCTGTAGTTCTAGAAATGGTATCTTGAATTTAATCACACAAAACTGTTAGTATTTATAAAGCTTTCCTAAGAAAAAAAGAAGGTATTTAGATATTTCATACCTTTCAACATTTATATTTTTATTTTTCGTAATACTTACCATGCTGGAGGGCTTTTAGTGGAAACCAAAACAGAATGAATGAGTGGAAGAGGCCATTTAAACAATGAACCCAGAAAACCTAAGGGAAAACAGAAAATCCATGAGAACCATTTGCAATAAACTAGCTCTGTGAACCCTGACCTTTCTTTCTATTCGTGTGTTAGATTCACAAAATGTGTTTCTTTGAGGCCACCACTGTGAAGTAATACAACTGACAGGCACTTTCTGCCTCTTACCTCTTCATGGGTCATTTGTTTATTTTTATGTTTTGAAAAAAAGTGTGTATTATCTCCTCCTTTTAATTTCAAATCAGAAGGGAAATTAAAATGTATACATATGGGAGTATCATCAGAAAAATTAAACTAAACTGGACAACTGGAACAATTGCTACATTCTAAGTAGGGAACTAAAAAGGACTCTAGCTTTTATAATTCACATTTTGTGCAATAAGAAATTTGGATGGTAGAACAATCAAAACCTGAGTTTTACATACACCTACCTACATATTTCCACATACAAAGGAATTAAAGGACAAATAAAATATCTTCCTTAGATTTCTCCTTACATGCTCCATTCTTGAAGTGCACAGCTTCATCATATTAAACTTCCTTTAACGTATTTGCTAAATAATGCAAATTTTACTTTCAAACTTATTTCCATTTGTAAAGTACGCCTTCTGAAAAGAACTGTATTAAGTTGAAGGATAAACAACCTATTGATGCTGTCCATAATATGTTGTAAAAAGACTTAATCAAAAATATGTAACCCATTTCCTTCAGGATAGCAATCATGTTTTTTCATTAACAACACTTTTGAAAATCATAGCCTTTATTGTAACTAACTGATGTGTATTATGAGTGTTAAGGTGTTCAAACAATTGAAATTAAGTTGCCTGCCTCACAACATTTTCCACAATGTCTAAGTCTTTTGTTAGATTATACAACTGCACCAGGTTGTATGATCCAGTTTACACTCCAATACTTTGCACATTTGAACTTGTGCTACTCATTAACCTTTGTCTCTCCTTCTTGCTATGTCATTACCAGAAGTTTTTATTTGACAGAAAGCACAGGTGGATGCAAGAAAAATTAGTTCTACTTTTCCATTTTCCTGACCAATTCTTATTGTCACATGCTAATCCTCTGACCTCTGTCATGACCTCATAACCTTTGATCCCTTTTACCATAACAAACATCTGCATTAACATTCAAGGCAGTAATGTTTCCAAATCCTTAAACACCAACTATTCAACTTATGTAGGTGGGAATTTTGTAGTTGGGAAGTTTGTAGATGTTTACTTGTAGCAAGTGTTGTATGGGAATAGCCCAGAATTTCCGTAGATGTTTACTTGTAGCAAGTGTTGTATGGGAATAGCCACAGAATTTCCAGTGAAGTCAACAATACATCTGTGCAATAATGAAAATATTATAGACTTATTTAAAATAACAGAAAAATCCAACAACTGTAACCCATGACTTACATTATTTATTAAAACTATCACAACACAAGAATGTCTGTATTAATGGACTATGAAAAGTCTGATATTTGTAAAGCATTCACAGTGACACAAGAAACTATTTTCCCTAGTTTCCTTACAACTTTCAGGTTTGTTTTTGTGGGCGAAGGGATGAATTGAGGAAGAAGAAGAAAAGTCTCATATGCTTCAGTGAACAAAGATAGTTTAGACAAATAGGGGTACTCCAGTTTTACAGCACAAGTGGCACAGATATGAGAGCTAAGTATGCTGTATCAGCTCCGCACATCTACTACAGACCAGCACATGGGGGCATTGTTAATTCAATGACAGATTGAAAATGTCCCCAAATTCAACATACAATGACATTACTTGAAATTCTCAATTATATTTAGAAAAATCAAATAAAATCAGAAGGAACTCTTACAAACATCATGCATTCACTAAATTGCGGATTCAGGAAAAAGTTTCATTTAGGTTTAAGAGATTATTTATGGACAAATCTATAGAAATTGTGTATATTTTATATATTAAAGAGTCCTACATTCTTTTACTACTTCTTGTGCTAGTCTCTCCAAGATGAATGTCACCCATTTCCCACCAAAAGTAGCCTCAGATTCCTTTTGATCCATCCTGACACATTCTTAGCTGTCTCCAAATATTTTTTCCCAATACTCAAAATTAAACCATAAAATCACAACTCCAAATTGACAAAGAATAGTACCAAGTCCCTCCCCCTACAAATCCAATGACAGTTCTTATTGTCCTCCGCAACACTTCTCCACAGGCTTCAGTAATCCATTTCCATATAACAGTACAAATACATACAGCCTAGCGACAGAGAGGTCTAATCACTTCTGCCTATAGAAGACAGCTTTATTACCAGCAGAGAAAAGAAAAATCAGAGCTGAAAAAAATAAAATGCTTGCTGTCCATTTCCATACTTGCTAAGAATGGATAAATATGATTTGCACCATTCACAGACAAGTGGACAACTGGAAATAGTAGTTATAAAAATCCCTTCCATTTTTAATTATGAGCAGCACAGAACAAAAAGGATAACCATACTGAATTCCTCTTAATTTCTGCTTTAATTATATTTAATTTTTTTTATCTACCTTAGTATTAAAGTCCAGTGCATTTTGGGAAGTCTTGTATAACTCTGGATATTTCAGCATGTTTTCTTTTCGACAGGATTTCTCAAATATTCCAAGAGTTAGTGGAGGCATTGCTGTAAACATCTAGTAGATAGATTAAAGAAACCACAAAACCAAACAAAAAAAACAAACCAGAAAAACATATTGCACAACTTTAGAGGTGAGGACTTGCTTAAAGATAGCTTACTCAAGAAACTTTCATGATTATGATTGAAAATAACTGAAAACACACAAATCATCTTACCACATTGTAGAGACCTATACACCATCTTTCAAAAAGAATTTGTCCAGAAAAGCCGTTGACAAAAGCAAACCAGATCTGAAACAGAGGAGAACCGTGTATTACTCAAATGTCCTGTGAGGTGTGATTAATAGATCCCCCCCCTCCCCCCCAGCTTCACAAAAAGGGGTATCCCTAGAACACATTTGCAACACAGCTGAGGATGTTATGGCTTAAGTTGTTTTTATTTTTTTTTTTTATATATGTTTGTGTTCAGAACAGATAATGGGCAATCTAGTCAAATATGTGAACAATTCCATCTAAATATGAAAACATTTCAAGGAGGTAGCTATTTTCAGAGGGAATTTCATGTTTGTTAAGTATTTAAGAGTGATTTAGCTCACTGCATTTGTATTGTACTTAATTCTTAATGAAATAAAAATCCTAAGAAATAACAGTGGAAAAAAAAATCACAGGAAACACCTACAGATTAGAAGCAGTCATCTTCTAATCCTTAGCAAACCTCCTAATAGAATTCATACAGTAAGCTGTAGTTTAGAACTGAAAATTGTACCAATATTCCTTCCTCATACATGAAACTCATGAGAGGACGAGGCTTTACCAGAGCACTAAATCAACTACAATTGCTTAGTTAACAAGCACTAACTCAACTACAGAGTACTTCAGAGGCGCAGCTGGAGATCTCTTTCATTGCATAAGTTTTATCACTTTTTGCTAAAAGGTTAAAAAAAAAATCAAACAATTTGAAAGGCATGATGACACATTTTCTTATGTTTTTCAGTATAGCATGTAGCATGACTGCTTTCTTCTATTTCTTACTTCATGCTTATATTAGTTCAATGACAGAGTGGAGAAGAAGCATGTCTGATGAATCTTTATTAACAAGCTGCACTGAAACTATATTGTCTGTGACAAACATAAGCTGTAAGGTGACAGAAGCTAGGATCATCTAAACAACATTCTACTCAATTTAAGACTCATGTTTTTCAAGTGAATGTTTAGATACTGCTTTGCAGAGACTTTGCTACAGTTCACGTTTCATTTGACTTTATTATGGAAGCATGAATTGCTACAATCAATACGTATGTTTATCGATATGTACCCAGGCTGACCTCCAGGTGACCAGATTCTACGAACAAGCTCACAGTCTTTCATCATGTTGTGGAATGTTTCAACACGTTTGTGAATACTTTGAGATGGAAAACCCCCTGAAGTTGGCAACTATTAACACTAAAAAGGGGAGTTAAAATCCAGCTAAAATTGCTATTTCTTCAACCAATAAATGAAAAGTAAATAATTTTTTTTGGTGGCCAATTATTGGAACAAGATTGCATAAAAAATCATGAATGTTAGAGGCTGCAATATAGACATATAAAATACACTGAATTTTTTTAAGTCTTATAATGCTATATGTATTGTTATAAACACTTGTGTATTTTGATTTTTGACTTTTAAAATAGGAATTATGATTTAACTGTGATGAATTTAGAAGACATTTATTAGCAGCAGTTTCTCAGTAGTTGAGTATGAGGGAGCGAGGTGAGTGCATCATCGGTTGTTCATTACCGAACAATTAATTATGCACTCAACAACAGCACAATTTTTGGATGTTTTACAACTAAGCTGAAAGTGTGAACCTAATCCAGACCAGAACCTCATCACCACTGTTGGATACAAGTTGTGCTCCGCAACTGCCTTCTCTCTTTTCAACTTTCTCATTATACATGGTTCTTACATTCTTTTACTCCCAACCTAGGAAGACGGCTAGGAAGACAGCTCTTGAGAGAGGAGTGAAGGACAGATATTATTATGTGATTGACCCCGTAATTTTTTTTCTTGTTTGTATCAAATACTGGAGTAGATTTTGGAATTCTTAATTTGAAAGGTTTTAGGGTGGTGGAAAAGGACAGTTTTACTAGAAAATATGTGACTCGATAGTTGGACACACGTACATTTACATGTACACATATGTATACATATAAGTATGTACACATATTTATGTATGTGTACATCTCATTGCTGGTAATTTCAGACAGAGTTTAACAAAAGTATGACTCTCTAGGAAGAAAATAGAACAGACTGCAAGAAGACATATACTTGACCCTTCATAACCAAGGAGTATATGCAAAGAACATTAACTTTCTGTTGTGATCTATCTAACAGTCAAAATGTTATAAAACTTTAAATTAAAAAGAAAGGCCTAAATACATGTACTGAATCTATTCCACATATTCACTTCTATTAAAGGCAAGTGATGCCAAGCAACACTTGAAAATGTTTTGGAATGACTGTTTTAAAGAAATGCAAAAATTTATGATAAAATTTCAGTTTACAAATGAATGTCATCTATGACGTCACTACCAAGCCCCTCAGAAATGCTATGCATCATTTTATTCCTTAAAAACCCTGATGCTTTCAGGGTTTTTTTTTACAGAATTTAAGTTAAAATTTTCAAGCTATTTAAACTCTGAAAGCTACAGTTTACTGTAGAATTGTAAAGAAATCCTTTAACTTAAAATAGTAACTTCCTGAAACCTTAGCATTTACTATCTTCCAAAGAAAGCATGCAAGTTACAGGCATTTCAGTTAAGTTTTAGTGCAATAAGGAACTGGAACAAATCTTGGTCAGAACTCTAGATGCAAGCCAAGAAGAAATGAAATTTAGTAGCACCCCTGGGTTCTAAAGTTCTTGTTGAATCTATCAAAAAAAATGGCTGGGAAAAGAAACCTTTTAATGTGGCTAAAAACAATGCCCTCTGTAGCAGAAACTATGATTTAGTGGAATACCAGATATACTACTTTAAGAGACAGAGCCATCTTTAATATCTAAGCAGAAACATGGATTTTCTATTGTTTACAAGATAGTATTTGAATGTTCACATTAAGAACACCTATGGCTCAAAAATAATTAGCAGATCTGGGGGCGGGGAGACGATGGTGTGGGGGAAGCAGCAAGGATAAATACAGCCCTCAGGTCAAACTCTAAGAGGGGAAGAAAGTAAGTCTCACACTTACCCTAACTTCTGAACCTTGGACCCTAGAAAATTACACTCGTAACCATACATGAAAAAAACACTATGGAGCTCACTACAGTATTAATAGTGACAGTGACAAGAAACACACAGTTTCTTGCTTCACAGTGGGAAATTTATTCATGGACAAGTGTGTTTCATTTTGATTATGATGGACAATGAAGGCAGCTGTACCTGCAAAACAAGTTTTTAGGACATGTTGTACATGATTCTAATTTAGGAGCAGATTCAGCCACTTCTCTTCAAGGGGGTAGGTCCTACTCTAACAACTCAAATTACTAATCCAGCACCCCTATACAGAAGGACAGGAGATAGGTGTCCTTGAGAAGTAATTTAGACTATCTAAGTGAGGGAGAAGTGAAAATTCAGACCATTTTATAGTTCAATTGCTACAAAATTTCCATTGAAAATGAAAGATTTACATTCATAGCCCATCTAAAATGAGATGTGCCTCAATGCAGATCCCTGTATTTCTAAGTTTTCAAACCATATAATGCAAAAAAGTGGGCATGAGCACAATCACCTTCTGCTGTCCGTGTTTTAAACTGAACTCGGTACAGTTTGCATACGTTAAGTATGCCATAGCATACTGAACAAGAGCACCTAAACTCTACAGCTCAGAAGCAGTGTGAATATACACAGAAGGCCTGCTCATGCAGTTATGCATGGGGTTATGCATGATGCGGGTCTCAGTATGACCACAGGCATTTCATCTGATGTGTCAGGCAAAGGAAATCGGGAACAAAATGGTAAATGTCAGTTATAGACATGAGCAGCAGGAAGTGTGTAACTCAGCAGTGCGATGAAAAGGGCTTGGGGGGAAAAAGAAGTAATTAAAAAAAAAAGATAACTATCATCCAAAGTTTACAGAATGAAAAAGAGGCTGTAACATCTCTAATTACTTGGTATAATTGAATTGTTTACATAGTATCACTTAAATTGTTACAAATGGCCACATTTAAGGATCTGTGACTGAACTTTAAATGTGAACTCCATGCATCTGTTTCTTCTGTGTCCTGGTCTTTTACTCTTTTGTTTGAATTTTCCCCTACATGAAACATGAATGACCTATGCAGATCTTCAAAAATTATTATTTTTTTTTAAATTGCAAACCTTTTTTATTTAACATAAAACAGTTATTTTATGCTATTACTAGTTATTACTAGCTAGCAGAACAAAAAGTAAGAATAGGAAAATTTTGTCCCTCCAATGTTGAAGGGAGATTTGCAGAAGTTCACAAAATGAGTAGTTTAACAAAAGAGTATATGCAGTAATGGTAATTATAAAACCAAAACCAATCCACAAAGGAGTTCTCAATCCCTAGATCAATCTCAATCCCAACCATCATTATAAGGTAATGACAGTCCCCTCAAAATAAGTATGAGACTCTGCACAGGCTTATCCTATGTGAGTGTGAGGCTCGGTACAAGCTTAATAATGCACATTAGCAGTCTATTAGAAATTCAAAGTTTTCACTTGCAATTTAGAATGATACTTCAGAATATAACCTCTAAAGTTACTGGGACTAGTCCCATACAAAAGATGAGACCCATGTTTAAATATCTATTGCGTCAAGACACAGAGTAGAAAAAGTTATTACAGACCACTTCTAGTTTCTTATCAATAGTTTAAATGTCGATAAACACTAATCACTGTGCAGGAGTATTACTGTAGACCTTCACCATTTTCTGAACCAAGAAACCAATGGCACTTATTTCGTATCGCCCCAAGAACGCCTAGCAAAAGGCTGTGTTTTAGATTAAATGGAATTTATTACATTACTTGTTTGATTAGTACTGAGCAGACATTTAAAAATATAATATGCATCTATTAAGTAAAGGTAGTTATTTTGAGTTATTGTCAGCTAATAAAAGGAAACTTGTTTAAAGCAACTTCCAGACGTGCCTTTCATAGTATTATTTTCTAAACTCCAAGACAGAGGAGGCGTGGCCACAAAAGCTTCACAGACGTTTTCCTGATGTAGCATTTCTGCATATTAAGCAGCAGCTTACAAATACTCATTGAGCTCTCTGCTCCCACGCCTGATCCGTACAAAAAACTGAAAAGAGAGATTCAAGACTGGCAGTTGTCCTTTCTAGAGACATTCAATGATGAATTTCTGCCCATTCACTCACAGTATTGACACGAGCTATTAACATCTGTGAAAGTTTTCTGAGCTGACAAACGTTGGGTATACAGCAATTCAAGTAGAAGTCATCTTGTCTTCCAGAGGAGGTGTACATGGTAAAATGCTGGTATGCATTATATATAAAGGGTCATAACCCATATAAAAATGATCTCTTTGCCCTTCCATCTGCTCAGGAGGCAGGACGACCCCTTCTAGTCTTTTTTATTTTTAGACTATGGTCTCTGTACCTTGCATTTAACTTTCTTTCACAAAGAATACAAACGGTGGGATATTTATATCTGATTTAAGTTATAAATTTACAATGTGTTTGCAGGTGACAATGACAGAAAATTAAGAAAAATAAGATAGTATGTTCTAAAGCCCAACTTTGTATGTTTTCTGTAAACACAAAGTATACATTAATACTGTTTTTCCAAATACTGCAAGAGCTACTGCTAATCAGTACTTCTGGAAGTCTGATCATTTAATCAGATATTCAGCTTTTGAAATGCAGGATCCAAAGCCTGCCATCACTTCTAAAGCAAAAAAGGATCTTTAGTGGATTTGCTTTTTCTACGGCTTCCTACTTTATGTTTTTCTAAACAGGCTACAAACTTGCTACTACTTAAGAGAAAATGTAGAAAATGTAAAAAATATGCCAAGAAAAACACACACTTTTTGGCTACACTTGTACATAAGAAGATGCTTACAGTATTTTTAAATATTGCAACAGTGTAAGATCGCATACATAAATATCAAAATCGGAAATATAAACCTAATGTTTACATCAGGTCTAACAGAAATAAGGCATTTTCTTTCAGTAAAAAACGGATACATACTGCGTAAGTTTAAGATATTAATTTGAAAATATATTAGAAAAACCTAAGAAAGTGTTAACCCCATTAACATAAAAATACAGAAGACTGACCTATAAAACTTATTTTGTGATAGAGCTTTGCAACAAGTTAATTTTTTTCCCACATTTTTAACCCAAAGTATCATTGTGAATGTAAAGTTTGAATCAATTATAAACATAATTACTAGATACCTATTTGGTTATAAGAAAGCAAGTGGCTG
>NW_008795334.1:1045098-1125281 GCF_000699145.1 Aptenodytes forsteri | reverse complement strand
AAAAGAGGAACAGTAAGTGAAGGGGGGGAGAAAAAAATTAAAAAATCCATTTAAAAATATGTTCAAAATTTTAAGGTTGCCATGTGGTCATGAAGGTCATGAAAACTATAGCTATACATGCTGTCTTAACCATACCTACCAATAAACGTACACTGATTACAACACAGTCCTCTCATACTACTGTGTTTTTCACAAGATTCTGGTCTCCTTAAAATCCCAGGTGAGAAAACTAGGTCGGCTACTTTCAGGAAAGTATCCCTGTTCACGAACTAGAGCCTAAGGAGGCATGGCTACCCCATCAACAAGTGAAAGGTACGCAATAGTGTAACTAAACATATATGTAAAAACCTTAAGTACTGTTCTAAACAGCAACAGCCCTACAGTTCAACAGTGACTTGAAAAAAGGCTTCAGTTTGCCAACTGGACAGTTACTGACACCAGCTTGAAGACCTTAAGCACATACATCTCTTGGTAGATTTAAGGCTACGCGTAACTGTATTCCTTAAATACTGTAATGATGTTATAGATACAGAATTTTAATAAGCTAGCAGTATTACACAACACAAGCATTCAGTACTAATATTTAGTATGTATTTTTAAGACAATTGGGTCTTTTAAAGTAAAAAAAAAAATCACTCTAATATTAATCAGTTTATTAAAAAGCAAGATTCAGTACTAGTAAGTGTTTATTGACAGTTTAAATTTTTCTTTAAAATCATATATAATAATCAAAATCACAAAATAATAAAGTTTTTACTTTCAAAAAGTAACATTTACTGTACTGTAAAATTACCTCGATAATATAAAGGACTATATTCTTGTAGAAACAATACAAGATGCATTTAGCTACTCTGTTATAATTCCAGGCTCCATGAACCAACAACAAGTTCTTCAAATACTTGAACTGCAAAAAATGAAAAATGAACAAACATACAATCAGAACATGCATACACCAATATTAATCTGGTATTAAACTACTTTATTGTAGTATTTTACAGTGTAATGACTTGCCTGAGCAATTGAGTAGTCTGAAGAATTAGCAGCCTGTAGACCTTCATTCCCACTAATACCAACACCAACATGTGCTGTTTGTATCATACTAACGTCATTTGCTCCATCACCAATTGCTAAAGTTACTACCTTAACTTGCTTTTTAACCATTTCTACAACTTCAGATTTTTGAAGTGGTGATACCCTAAGGGGTAACAGAAAGAAAAAGGTTTAATACAGGACTTCCAAATGAATGTACTTTCAAAACATACTTTGTATTCTGTGAAAAGGTAGTAAAAACAGGCCAACTAACATCCCGGTCAGCGACATGGTCTTGTTACTGTCCTTAGGCTATATGCTAAAAGCACATTCCCAGCGAAATTCATAGAAACCTTGGATTTGTTGAAGCAAGATGTTAATAGGACTAGAGAGACTTAGGTCAAACAGCAATGGGCCCCTAAAAAAAAAAACCAGACTAATGGAAGAAACCCCAAACACTGCCACTGCCAATATTACAATAATTGCAGATTTTGGCATATTTTATTGTTATGCTTTTTATTTTCCTCTCTTTTTAAGTATGTATTTTATAAACAAACAACAAGATACTTATGACACAGATGTGAAAGCAAACAGGAACAGAGTGGACTGCCACTATGTTAATATAGCCTAAACTGCTAAATTAGAGGAAGCAACTTTGAACATTGACTCTTGATCCTCCACTTTGTGTAACTGCTGTTAACGTCTCCCTTGTTCTTTTCGGGACTGTTCCAATTATCTGTCATTAAGAAAACGCCTGTCCACAGTTGAGGGGACAAATTATTCCAGGGATGACTCTCAAAAGATCTATTGATGAAACTGTATCAGTTTTGGCTCCATCTACCATTCTGTGTGTCACACGTGTACCCTCCATTTCATGTTTTAAAAGTTCTACTCTGTATGCTGAAATTCAGTCCTTGTAGTATTTGAGACATGATAACTGAAAATAACATACAGAAATGACGTGCTAGGACCGGTGTGTTTCACAGGGTGGGGAAGGGAAGGAGCAAACCCTAAGCAGTGTGGCAAGACACTCTTGTGCTTCCTGGCACTGGAGTCAAGGATCAAGCCCTGCCCCTCTTGTTTCATTGTACAAACAGAAACAGGAAGAAATGCAAAAAGCTCTGTGAGTCTGCCTCCCCCACCACCGCTGTTCATTGCTTCCTACAAAGAGAGCAATTCTGGTACCAAAACATGACTCCTGCTGTGGAGCTGGGGATGTGCAGCTGGTGAAGAACCATCCCTTCCTCATTTATCTTTCCAGCTTTCCAGACGAACTCATTCTAGATGCCTCCATGCAAAAACTAGACATGGATAAGAAGCAGAACTTGCCCCTGGATATATACTGACACTGAAAACTGGGGAAAAATGTGTATTTATAATTAATTTCCTACAAGTCTTCTATATGCACACTCATGGCAATAACCCCTTTGGTACCATAAGCTTCCGGAACTTTGCAATTTGGGCTGTGAAAGACTCCCCCTGCAGTGACAAAATATCAGGGTTAAGGATTATATAGGGATGTTCATAACCTGACTTAACTCTTCCAGGTCAAAAAATAAAATAAAACCACAGAAATATACAAGACATTAAGAATACAAGTTCTGGGAAACAAATTTGCAAAGGAAAAGCACAAAAGAGCAATTACTTCTAAATAACATTCCTTTCTGAACATGCTCTGTATATTGCTGCTCACTGGGATACGGCCAAGTAACATGGCCTGTGTAGTTCATGAGTACAGTTCTCACCTGAACCAAGACTGCTGTATGGCACTCGCAAGCTCAGTAACAAAAAGAAGTGTTACCACCAGACACCAAAAATTCAGCTGTATTATGGCATCTGTGCAGTCCTGAAGTTCCTCACAAAAGATCCTGCAAGCTGAAGGTCCCAAAGGCACCATTCTCATAAGTATGTGAATACTGGAAGGCCTCATGATACTTGAGAAAATTATACTGTTATATTACTAATGAGATTCCTTATGGGCAAGTTCTTTCTAGTTTGAAGAATTATAGCTCAAAGAGTAAGTGAACATGGCAAAAAAATACCGTCCTATTTATACTGATTGATTTTTAAGATCACAAAACCAGTGCTAATGAGGGCAATAATAAAAGCAAGCCACCTACAAAAGAAACAAAATCCTTGCAACTATATACATTAGTCAAATTATTTTTCAGTACATGGCATAATAAAATGTTCCTGTCTGCCCACTGATCTCTGGCATAAGAGCCAAGGCTGAATGATTTGCCTGTCTTGACACTGGACAGACTGACATTACAGGTTAAAATGCATTGCTCTCTATTTGGATCAAACTTTTGATCCATAATTCAATTTGAGAGGAAATGTTTTCTTTTCCAACTGGTCGTATAAATGTCCTCATCACACTTCTTCCTGTCCCCCCTCCAAGAAACCCAGAAACAGAACAAACCCCCCATCTCTTTCCAAATAAAGAAGAAAGAGATATTAAATTCTCCACATTCAACACTAAGTTTTTACAGTTAAAGAACACTGAAGCACCAACTATATTCTTTCCGTTAAGCACATAGATACTAATGGCAATGCTTGGCCATCACTTTTTCTAGCTATCTGTAAACTCTACCATTGCTACCAAAACTACAACCAACAAGCAATTACATGATTGCTGAAGCTAATGGCCATGCCAGCTACGTTCCATTCTGCCTGAATAAGAATGCAATTAGAAAACAACTTTTTAAAAAAAACCAAAACAAACCACACAGAGAGATAGCGTAACAAAATCCAATGTTCACATGACAGACAAACTATAAACTTAAAAAAGGGAAACCAAAGTTTTTCTTAGAATTGACAGCTGAGGCTGGTGACTGATTTCATGGTGTTCACTGAAAAAGTAAACGCAGCAGAGTGGTGAAAAAGTTCAGGAAAACCCCAAATCTCTGACATCACACTACTGATATTATCCATTTCCTTTATTAACAAATCCAAGTTACAAAGGTTTGAGAAAAGCTAACTAATAAGGGCAAAAGTAGAAACAGTCTTTGAGAGATTTTGATGACTATGTAGTTTAGAAATGCCAATTTCACCAAACCAACATTAATTTCCTATGAAAGGAAAGCCCTTTCCCACTAAAAAATAAAGGCTATTTAAGTTTTTAGCCATCTAAGGTTGATCATGATTATTCTGAAACAGCTTAAAACTGTAGGAGAAAACCAAGGTTTTCTAGATATGCTTTATGTCCTGAAACACACATTTATTCATATAACATCCATGAAGAATTAAGCTTTGTCTAAACCAGGAAATTACAGTAACAATCACAATTCTTACTAGTTAAAACTTACACATTTCTGAAACTCAGACTACTTAAAAGCTGAAAGAGGATCCCAAACTATTCCTGGTGGAGGAAGTCAACTTACCAAGCAAATTAGAGAGAACTGTTTTAAAACATCAAATTTTAAATAGAAATGATTAAAAAAAAAATAAAAATTGAGAGATCATGATCTGTCTTCCTGCGTATATTTTATACCCAGATACGCAACTTCTGAAATTAAAGCACACTATCTCTTCTATAAATTCATTAATATTACATTTGAGGCATATTTGTGGTTTTTTTCAACTACAATCCCCCTTGTCTTTTGTAGAATGAGATCTTATGTATGCACCGTAATTACAACTTCACACTATACACCATACTTTCAACGGTATTAGTTTATGACTTCAGTCCGTATCACCAAGGTACTCTTTTTACTACGAACAGGCTGATACTTGATTCAATTTCAGTGTCACAGAAGAAGTATGAAGGAATAGTATAAAGTCCATAGCTCATTTGGAAAAGAAAAAAAAAAAAATTCCATTTTTCTCTAGCAAATGTCAATATTTTTCATTTTATCTACTCTCTTCTATAAATTCATTACTATTACATTTGAGGCATATTTGTGTTTTTTTTCAACTACAATCCCCGTTGTCTGTTGTAGAATGAGACCTTATGTATGCATCGTAATCATACAACTTCACTATACACCATACTTTCAACGGTATTAGTTTATGACTTCAGTCCGTATCACCAAGGTACTCTTTTTACTACGAACAGGCTGATACTTGATTCAATTTCAGTGTCACAGAAGAAGTATGAAGGAATAGTATAAAGTCCATAGCTCATTTGGAAAAGAAAAAAAAAAAAATTCCATTTTTCTCTAGCAAATGTCAATATTTTTCATTTTATCTACCCTATAAAGTTATAGGAAGGAAAAAAAAAGTTTCAACAACGAGATTAAACCTCAACATTAGATAGATTACTGAGTTCCCAGCATAGGGGTACACTAACGGTGGTTGTCTCTCTTTCCTAGACCATCGTGCTTAACACTGAGACAGTGTTGTGAAGGGAAACTGGGTACATGGTATCTACACTCATCTTTGCTCACGTACAATACTCTACCACTGGGTTCCAGTAACATCCTTGTAGTTCTTCTGGTTCTCCTCTCCATTTGCCAGAGGACACCTTCTCATGGTTCACCTTTGGGTGATGTTCCATGAGCTGAAAAAAAAAACCCCCAATCCTACTCTGTGCCAATTAAGTAAAATTTCTTAAGCTTTAAGTGCAATAAATCAGAGAATAAGGTTGCACAGAATTTGTGTGATTTTTCAAAAGCAAAAATAAAGCAGTGAAAAATAATACAGCCTTCAAGTTGAAGGTAGCTATCTAATTACTTTGTTCAGCAGCCTGTGCAACACATGCTATCAGACTTTTGAAAAAGGTACTTGGGACGAGTACAGCCTTGTGGTGAACTTGGGATGAAAGCTTCTGGGCAATAGCCCTTCAGAAAAATTCTATGGTCCAAGTATATCAAAAAGCATTTCTATGATCTTTCGTTACATGTTTTATTTGAACTCTGCTGATGAGTATTGTATCAAGACTTGCTATAGCCAGCTTCTATAGAAGATCCCTGACCTGAGAACTTCTTTTTCATCTTTTAAACTTTCCAGGAACAGTGGCTTATTTCCCTTTCAGACAATGTTACAGGGACAGTTGGAAGTGGCACTTACTCTCATTGTCTGGTGCATCAAGTTCATGGTGAAACCAATAAAAAATATCTTTGTTCATTTTGTTCACTCTTAGTTGTACATTTTTACTACAGAATAACCCATTTAACATTCTTCTTGCACACATTACTCTGAAGCCAATATAAAGTTGGAATTCAGTTCGTCAAAGTCTTTAAGCCAAACATCTGCTTGGAATTAATAACATATACAGATTTTTGAAGTGAAATGTCTACTGAATATTTGTCAGCTTCATCTGTGTTATGGCTAGTCTTAGGAAGAATCCATTGGTAATAAATGCTTCTCGAACAAGTGAATACAGTCTGAAAACTTCAAAGAAAGCGATGTAATTTGTACTTCTAAAACCAAGGAGCGCTTAAAATGTTTACTGCCTTTATATGGATCGCAAAAAGGCCTACATTTTCATTTAGTCAGGACAATAATATATTTTAAGTGATTTACCTTAATTAAAAATTACCATTTTAAAACTTTTATTTTCAAGCTCACAAACAAGGAAATGAAGTTTTTGTTACTAAAGATGGAGCATTAACAGAAATAAGTATTTTGACAGAATTTTGACTTTTGCGAAGTACGTGATATTAAAAAAGCACATACTAAAACAGTGAGTGTTACAAGCAAATATTTTAGTTTTAAACCTGCAGCCAATTTTTAAACAACCACAAAATATGTCAGAGCATGTACCTAGACATGTATTGAAACCAGCTGACCTAAGTATATTATGGAAATGTAGAAATGGCAGAGAGATTGCTACTAGAACAGAAACTTTCATTTCGCACTTTTTGTTGTTTCATCACAAAAATGCTACCACTAAAAGACAGCTACACATACAGAATATCCTTCAATGGTTCTATAGTTCAACAGGAGCGGCAATATTGTCTCTTCAAATGGCATAAAATGTATTTTCAAATCAAGGAAAGAGAAGAAAATGAAACATAGTTTTGAAAGAGCAGTTCTACGTGCATCTCCTGCTTGTTACTTACTATACTGAGCAAAACTGGAACTAGTAGAACAAGCATGAAACTCCAACTTGCCTGTCAGAAAGACTACTACCGTTAGAAAAAAGTTTATACACAGTATAAACTGTGTATCAGTGTAAGATCTCAGTTTAAAAGACAGTAAGACCTTAGTTTGAAATGCAGAGTGTTTCACGCTGGAGCATGGCTACAAACCTAAACCATAAAAAAAAAAAAATCAGTAAAAAAAAAAATCACTTGGTGGCATAACATATCACTTGATAGCAAGGAGGGAAAGACTACAAACCAGGTGTTTTTTGGATACTGTAACCTCATTTGCTTTTCCCTGTCCTTTTGCAAGGCAGAAAAATAGCTCCATTTTGAACACTGATTTTTCAGATGAATCTGCTTTATCTTAACGGAACATTATTAAACTCTCTACCTCAACACAACAACCTTCCATCTATTTATCTTATTAATCAAAAGCAGACAATCTATTAAGGTGTATTTACAACAGTTTTCACATTTGTACACACCATGTCTCTACCTTCAGGTAGATAATGGGGTAGGCAATCAAGGTAGTAGGTAGTAGGCAGTAAGCTTATATAATTTATTGGAAGAAGATTTGAATTTGGTAAGGAGTGATGCTGAATTCTAAGAATTATTCAGTTCTTGTACAAAATCCAGGCTGACCTCCTTTTTCATAGATTCTTTTTCTAAAGCAATTATTATCAGACATAGCATCCTATTTAAATATGGAATTAGACATAACTTGAATACACAGGCAATCCTGAAAATTTCAGTATTACATTAATTGTGAGAACTGGAATTTGTGACACTGTTGTATATTGAGAAACAGCAAGCTATAGGGACTCTAGAAGAGCTCGAATACCTTGTCCGAGTTAACTTTTCCTCTTTTCATATAGGAAACAGCTTTTTCCATGCTACTACAAAGGTCAAAATAGTTAAAAATATTCTGAGAACATTAACTGGCTATCCTTGTAATAGTTACCTCAGACACTGATGAAAGTGACAGCCATTTCCATAGTTCTGGAATGTTTGATTACATTTCTAGTACAGACATCCTATCTGTGTTGCCAATGATCTTGTAAAGAAAAGTCCTTGCTTCTGCTTTTTGACAGATTAATCACTTAGCCTAAACCAAGTTCTTCAAACATTGACAGGAGCAGTTCCTGTTTATCTAGATACCAAGCACCCAACTTCCCTTTTCGTTCAATCATTCAAATGTAGAAAAGGTGATGTACTGCTTAGGATATGCTTGCAGTTTTTGTGTTTAATACCATAAAAATACAAGAAGGCCCCAAAACACATAAGCTATCACTTATACAGTCCTATGTATTCCTTCCTTAATATAAATCTGGAAATATTAAAAGGCAAGCCAAACTGCTTTCATATTGTGTATATTTAAAGAAAGGAGATATTTAATTTTCTTTGATCTGGAAAAAGTTCCCTTGTTATGGTAAGCTTACAGCTCTAATAGCTGATGTTTACAGGAAAGGATGAAACGTCTAATTGTAGAAAAGAACCCCAAACCAATCACTAATAATAAAAATAAAAGGTGTTTCCATCAGCTTCAGGAAATAAAAATCACCCAGAGTAGTACCTTTAACATTTTTGTGCATTTCTTACGCAGTGTAATCCACGGCTTACAGAAAAGCAGAGAGATAAAATCTTGCCTGTGGAGAAAGCTCTACAAAAGAATCCAGATGTGCTAAACCCTGCAGTTAACTGTAGTATCAATTTAAGGTTAAGATCAGTGTCTCAATCTTGCTGAGACTACCCTTGATGGATAACAAATTACTTTTCTGGGTATATGCAATCTGAATGACTTTGTTTGACAGGTACGCTCTGTTGCAGACTGCTCTACAGAAATACTTTGCTTGAATGACTGCATTTCATAACTTCAGCTACTGAAGGGTTTTTTTTTTTAATATTTCATGGTTGGACAACATGGATGTGTTTATTTTCTCTGAACTAAAGGAATTTTCTTAATTTTTATATGTCAATAAAAATACTATAAAGAAAGAATAACTCAGACCTTACCTGCAACAAATAACAGCCTTACATGACAAAGCCAAATCCAGGAAATATTGTCTCACTCCAAATGTCAAAGCATACTTCAGAGATTTACCATCAATGATGAGAGCAAAATCATTTTCCTTCCTTAAAGCATCACCAAGAGTACTGCAATGATGGCTAAGCGTCTCTCTTGTTCCCTGTTGTACAAAAAAATTGTGTCCATTATTTTTAATTCCTACTACTCTTAAGTCCAAATCTTTTTTTTAGTGTGATCAGAAACACTAGCATTTCTTTTTTTGAGGAAATTACCTTTTGATTATGCTATCAAATAGACAGTATAAAATGAAAACAAGTATTTGCCACAGATGTACTATTAGAAACCACAGTAGAAATGGTGTGTAGGATTGCTCTCGGACTCCGCCAAAAAAAACCCGTGTATAAGTTATGGTGGAACTTTTAATACTCTTTGAATGGCAACAAAAGTTACATAAATGTCTGCTAAAAGATATTATCAAGTAAGTTTTCTATATACCTATGCAAAAGAAAATTCACATATATATAGATAGATACCAGAAGAAACAATTTCTGTTCATTATTATATAAAATGGTCCTAAATGTTTAGGAAAAAAAGTGAAAGAAACATCAGATAATTCATAATATAAGTACATGCATTATAACTGATAATTCTAACTATCATATTAAATTTATATTTTAAGATAAGCCCGCATCAACTACATGTTTTCAGTTGTCAGTTGCTAAGGGCAGTCTGAATCACACCTACACAAGTCACTGTTCCATGATCCAGTACTGAGAACTTCAGATTATATTCAGTAGACAATACATTAATCTGTAGTTACGCAGCAGAACTTCATAGCCTGCTTTGGGGAGGTCACTAATATCTAGTTAGTTACAGTACAGCTCTACCAGAGTGTCATGAAGAAGAAAAAAATTGCTTGTTGCATTTCTTTCTTTTTTAATGGCCTTCACAGAGCTACAACATACTATTCTTCTATTGTATCCTGCATCACAGCCCATAAGTAAGAAGCATTTAAAAGGCGAAAGGAAGATGAAAACAAAACTTCTGCTTATAAAATACTGAATTTGGAAACCAGCAACATCCTATGACAACAATGTTCCTGTATTTTTCTATAAGTTTAACAACCAAATAACTGTGCTACTTCAGTGATGTCAGGCATACGTAAATAAAATTTGGTGTAACCACCTAAAAATATAATACTGAGAAGCAATTACAAATCTCAAAACTGTAAGAACTTGCTAACAAAAACACATTTTGTTTGTGAAGCTAAGCAGCTGTTCATGGGAATGGAGCCTCAAAACAAACAATGCTGCTAAAAAGTAGAGATATCTAAATGCTTCCTGGAAGTCTTTCTAGTTCTATACCAGCCAACGCTAATTGGGGACTGGGGTTTGGGGTATTTTTCTTTTAATTCCATAAATAAGGGTATTGGTTCATACAAAAGAGGATCTCTTATTTCAGCAGAGTTGGGATACAGTCTAAACAATTTTTTTTTTTTTTACTCTAACTTCCTCTGTCTTGCATGCTAAGGTCATAATAACGACTAATTTGAGGAGGTATTTGTTTTGTTAAATCTGTTTTACATGTCTTAGGGACAGGGGACTCTGCCTGTCCCTAAAAGGATTAGAGTTGAACCACCTCCTTTTTAGAAGAAGCCACTGGTATACAACAGATACTGTACTACTATTTTAACAGCAAGGGCAAGAAGCATCCACTTACTGCCACTCTTTTTTCAGTACTGCGAAGAGTATGCAGACCGAGAGAAGCCAACCTTCCTAACTCCTATGAACATATCAACATCTTTATATAGCCAAGAGCCTATAGCCACACCTTGCAGAGCCAAGGAGAGGACTGCCACAGAGCAACTCTTCTCAAAGATCCTAAATACACAGGTCCCACTACACTGGGATTTTTTTCGTGAAGGTTTCATGGCTGCTCAGTTCCTCCTGTGCTGAGGGAACTGGGTTGTCCAGCAGCCCTCATGGGAGCACAGTTCCCCTGCAACGTAAGGGACAGAGTCCCAGTATGAGAGGTGGACCTATGCTGCTCAAAAGCCAAAGTTTCAGCCATATTCCTTAACAGACAATATTCCAACTAAGTATTACGGCCTCTTGCCAGCTGTTGCTGGTATGCAGAAAGGAAAAAGGAATTGCATCCACCCTTGCAGCTGCACTGACTCAAGGTTCTGCAATCACAGCAGTCCATCCCTCTCTCCATTTCCTGAGACCCGCTCCACTCCTCCATCAGAATTTTCAAGGCCATTTTTTCACTCAACCACTTGCACTAGAAATGGAGACTGACATCTGACTCCAACCACACCAGCAAGCAGAAGGTAGGACACAAGGTATACATTAATCAAACAGTGAAACATGTACCATCAAACGAGGCAGAAAACTTTTAATGGAGTCTCTTGTTAAAATACTGGCATAGAGCTAGTTTATTATTATTTTTTGAACTTCCTCTTACCCTCAAACTATCTGATTACTACATTTATCTGCTCCTGAAAAAAACCCACGATTTATGTTACCACCACAGACAGATTTGCAAGCAACCAGTTTGCATACGCAATTTCAGCTGCCATATGATACCTGCATCCCCACGTACTCTGAACGTACTTTGTGCATATAGGGAAAGGATCTATCAATCTCTACACAATCTAGATGCTTCAATTTGAAATAGGGAGTACAGTGCAGTTATATCAGATACTATCTTTTATTCTTAAACTATATTTATATACATTTATTTTTAAAATATATTGCTTAATATATATTTATTCAACTTTTTAATCATCACACCAGAAGTGGTTAGTGTGCAATGCTTGTTTAATGAGTATTTATTGGACTCCTTTTAGCAGTTAAATAAAACTACATCACTTCATTTCATTACATATGAAGAAGTATACAAAGTAGTCAATCCTTTGCACTTCAAATCTATTAAGTATTGCAGTAGTTCTGAAATCCAGCAGTCTGTGTAAATAACCTAAATATAGGACAGAAGTTCTCACTTGCATTGGTTAATTTTTACTCAGAGACTGGTTGAGGAGTGAAAAACTGAGAAGCAAAGTTAAGGGCTAGAACCAAAAGCCTTCCCTGTTTTTTCAACAAACAACGATTGCAATCTTTCAAAAGCTATCCAATGAATTAAACTAAGAAAAGAAAATTGCCTCTCTTCATTGATATCACAGGCTACTTGTGTCAAAAGTTGCTTACTCTATCAACAGACTCTGGTTCCAGACATGAATCAACTGCTTCTGCCTGTCCCGTGTTTGGGATTTTATTTTAAATTTTATCAGCAAAAATATGTTGCTTAAAACAATTTACATTTGAAATATAGTCATCATGATTAAATTCATACTAATGTTGAAAATCTGTTATTCTAAATGGGTCAAAACATTCAAATAAGTACTTATTTAAAGAAAAGTAGTAAGTATTTTAAATCATGTTGTAGCCTACTCTTACATGCTACCACGGAATCCTTCAGTTAAGGCACTCTTGCTGATTTTCATGCTTTCTTTTCACTTTCTCTCCTTAAGTCCTATCTTGAGCAACTTCACCACAATATAGACTAAGGTAAACTTCATTTCAGGGTTTCCTCCTGAAGCCTTCTGACAGTGAGTTTTCCCACTGAGGAAATTCTTCCACTTCCAAGTTCATTGAAGGCTCCCTTAGAGGGTGGTAAAAGAATTTAAGTTCTTTCCCCTCACAGGATTTTTCACTTAATATTGCATTCCTACCTTATCTAAAGAATCTGTTCTCTACAAAGCACCGTATACTTGCAAGTTGGTAGTTTTAACCCTTACTTGTACTTCAAGATCTGATTACAATTTCAGCTGTTTAACCGCACAGAAACAATTAATTTTTGGCAGATAATAAGTATTCTGTAAGAAACAGCATTAGAAAGGAACTTAGGATTAGTTTGTTTGGGCACTGCTAGGTGCTACGAGAAGCCCGTGAAGCTCCTGGCTTTGTGCCTGCATGGATGGAGTCATTTCACTACATGGAATTTGTTTGCTCATCATTCTGAAGTTCATTTTTGTAGTAGCTACACTGTCGTTTTGGAAGCTGTAGACTAAGTTTCTAGTTATTCAGTAGCATATTGTCACAAACACCATATGGTCTTCCAAGTATGCAATACTAAAGCTAACTGAGAAGACTACAGAAACAAGCAAAAAAGCAACCCCCTAAAATAAAGAGAAACAAAACCCCCCACCAAACTGTGGTTTTAGCAGAATTTTCTGTGTTTGTCCAGATAAATAGATGCTCCAAGTCATTTTTCAGGCCACCTCCACCATGACGTCTGGATATTTTAAGCAGTAAAATAACGTTTCATTAACTGAAAACTTTGCAGATTTTACTTACATCAAGAGAGCCTTCGTTTATAACAATTAGTCCCATGTTCTTTCTCAAAAGTTTACAGGAGTGACCTGTTAAAAACATTTTTGTTATCAAAAATTTGTTCCACAAAATCCATTATAATATAGCAAAGCATTTTTTTCCTGTAAGAGAACTACGGACAGAATTAAAAATAAGACTTCCCCAGCTGAAATCAATGGTAAAAAAATTATACTGCATTCCATAGAAATTAGACATACAGGTACTAAGTCAGAACAATCAGAATGTTCCTTGCTGCAACTTGCAGCTGTTGTGCCTTATTCACAGAGGTGCTCAGTAGAAGGACAAGAAACATCTTTACAGGGAGTTACAGAAAACAGCACACATCTCCTTCTGCCTTGCAAATTTTTGGAATGCAACTTGCATTTCATACAAAGTTTGCATATATACATGTTCCCATTCTTTTCTTTTATTCTTTGATGCTTTAAACAGAATGCATGCTGTGTGCTAATGATGCAGGCTGCCCAGACAAATATATATCACCATTCTTAAAGTGAAAATACTGATATTACGTGTATTGCCTCAAACCTGAAGGTACTAATGAAAATAACCTTAGATCAACTGTATCATGTGCATACGAAAAGTTCTTTAAGATTAAGAATAGTAATAGTAATAAAAAGGATCCATATGACCAAATAATGCTTTATTTTGGGCACACATCTAGGCTACTTCAGAAGTGCTGATACGCTCACATGCAAAGAATATTAAACACAACTTTCATGATTTAAAAAGACAGATTTATCGCTGTTTATAATAAAAGGAAAGAATAAAAGGAAACCTCTGATTGATGGTAAAGTTTATAGTACTTTAATGCACAATCTATATTGTTTTGCTTTAGTTAAGATTATGGGCCCTACCAGCTTTCTTGGAGAGAAGAAAAAATACAGAAGGGAAACTAAGAATACTTACATCTTCTTAATATTATTCCCTCTCACTGTCAAAACCCAAACAACGTATTCTTTTTAATTCATTTTAGATGCTACAAAAAAGCACAAATGCCTATTTTTTTCTTCCTCTCTACGATAACATGAATTTTTCTTGCTGTTACTGTTTTAACGGAGGAAGAATCCACCATTCCCCTCTCCCCCTACCAGTGACTGAAAAATAAGTTAACATTTAAATTCTGGAATGCCATATAATATTACTATTTTTTACAAGATACCTTTCCATTCTGAAAGCAATTTTACTCTAGCAACTTCTATCATTTCTAAATCTGTAACAAAGTCATCAAATAAATGCAAATATAATACCGATGTTAATGGCAGTCTCTTGTTTGTCCCCAGTAAGTATCCAAATTTTTATGTCTGCTTTCATGAGTGTCTCTATGGTTTCAGGCACTTTGTCTTGTAGTTTATCTTCAATTGCTGTTGCTCCAAGCAGCTGAAGATTCTGTGAACATAAAATATTCGGTACAGGTAGTGTTTTTGGTTTAAATTCAGTTTTAATCTTTCCATTTCTTTTGTTTAAATTTCCATATTTACAACAAAATTAAGGGTCTCTAAATTAATTAATCAGATTTGGTATCAACTAATAAAGATCTTCCAGTTTATTCCTATGAGCTTTTAGTTAAATATCTATGTGGCTTGACAAACAGCATAGCGTGACCACTCAGACTTCACCCAATTATTCACAAGCTCAGTAGCTTGTTCAGCAACAGCTACCTTTTCCTGAGGGGCACCTCTCTGATTTGAAGACTTAAGGAGTGCTATTATTATGTCTTCTCTCACTTGTAATTTCTCTTCACCTTGTAAAAAAAACCAAACCAAACCTGTCAATTCATCTTAATCTTAAAACTATAATCTTGATTATGTTTGGTTTTAACTTCCCATGCAGCAAATCTATACGGTTTTTGTGAATACAGCCACTTTTATACTTCATCTGTCTGTACCTTTAGAACTAGCTAAAAACCCTGTTAATGATACCACTGTAAACCTAGTGTATAATAGTGTGCAATCCTGGTTTCAGCATGGCCTGCACACATGCTGAGAAAGTACTTGTGCAGCTAACACAAAAATTTGTAATGGTAGCAGGGCTGCCATGGCGTTAACAAAGTTATATAGTTTTAAGACTGTCTTGTGCATGTCTGGACAAACTGCTCATCTATGTAAACTGAAGTCCCACAAGTGACTGAAGCTATATACCCTCACTCTTCTTCCATGAATTAAACACTGCAGGTTTTTGAGGGTCTGATTTTTAAGCAGTTTCATCAATGTAATCTCTCTTATCCTTTCCAAGGAAAAAAAAAACACAACCCAAAACAAAAACCCCCAGAAAGTCAAGTATCAAAACTTCAAGCAATATTGATCTCATGAACTCCTTTTGCTTACACATTTAGGAGCCACAGGAGCCTTTTTTGTTGAGGCAGTGAAGTCTAACTGCATGCTTGGCTACTCCAGCAGCAGCGTTGCCAGAAACTCAAGGGAAGTGATTATGACTCTGCTCTTTGTGAGGCTGCATCTGCACATTACCTCCCTTTCTGGGCCTTCAGTACAAGAGAGGTTGACAAAGTGGAGCAAGTCCAGTGGCGGGACACAGAAATGGCTTGGGGCTCAGAGCACACTGTATTAAGAGTAGCTGAGGAAGCAGGATGAGTTTAACATGGGCAAAAATAAGGCTAAAGGAGGGATTCCACAGCTGCCTTCTGCTAACTGAAGAGGACTTGCAGAGAAGCCATCTTCCTCTAAAAGGTGCACGGTGAAAGGGCAAGAGGCAATAGTCACATTCCTGCAGCAACAGAAATTTTAATTCAGAAAAGGGGAAAAAGAATAGTTGAGCACTAAAAAATAATAATAAAAAAAATGCCTACTGCAGCTGGGAAACCTCCCTCCTTGCAGATCCTCAAAACTTCAAAGTTCTGGCCAAGCAAAATTAGCCCTGCTTTGAGCAGGGATTTGTGTCTAGATGACCTCCAGAAGTCCCTTCCAACCTTAACTACTCTGTGGTTCTAAGATCATTATACAATGAAGCAGATGTTGTTTGCCTGTTATTACACCTTTTTACACAATAGAGCAACGCTGAAAAAAAGGCTTTCCAGTAGTTCAACTCAAAATCAATTCTTTCTGGCAAGGTAGCTACTCGCTGCAAAAACTTTGTCAAAGTAATCTTTCCTTCATTTTGATCATCTAAACTGCAAGGACTACATGACACAGCTGTCAGTATGTTGCTAGATATTTTCTGTCTAAGCATTATTCCTCAATAATGATTCAGATTTCATGGTATAGAAAGCAAGGACATTAATTAGAAAATCACTCTCCTCGCTCCGCCCCCCCCCCCCCCCCCCCCAAACCCCAAACCAAAAAAGCAGAAAGCTACACATACTTTTTCAATTAGTTCATAGCTCTCCTCAAGCTTGAGTGCTCTGTTCTGTATAGCTGTAGAAGCACGGTGATAAACATCTAACCACTCTTGATAATCACTTTCTGAAATCTCAGCCACAGCAAAACACAGAGTTCTTAAGCCTAAAGAGAAAGCAGATAGGAAGTATGATTCAGTATTTGTTAGTCCATTCCTTGATATGCCTGCAACAAGTAACTACTAAAAGCTGAATTTATTCTGTATTTTATGTATGCTTATGCTGATTTTCAACTTACTGCTGCATGTCATGAAGAACTTTTTTTTTAATATAGATAAAGTAAAAATGATAAAAATAGCAATTTATTCAACAGAGTAACTCTTTCACGGTAGCTGAATGTAATACAGGTAATGTACTTCAGGGGAAAAAATTAATGAAGTTTTACACAAGATTCGACTTATCTTAAACTGTAAACAAAACATGAAGCAATCCCAAATTACACTTGCTGAACAGGTATATACATCAGATTTTTAGGAACATTAAAACTATAATATTAAATTATATTTCTGAACAAAAATTTTATAAACTTAAAATGTTGCTATGCTGGAAAGCAATAAGGTTAAAATATATCAGCATAATGTTACAACTACCCTCTTCTTCACCCCTCCTCAATATCCTTAGGAAATTCTCAGCTGAAGTTTGAAATTTACCATCCAGAAGCCGACTTTGAATCTGCTCAGATTTAATTTTCCTACCTCACAGATTCTTTCAGCTTTCCAAATTCTTAAAATAAAATCTTTGTGTACAGACAAGATTTGGAGATTTTACTTAATAATCTTTGAGCTGGTTATACTTAACAGATTTTTTTCCTTCAGCAGAAACCTGAATTGAGCACTACAGTGGGAATTTGAGACTGCAAGATTACAAGAAACATCTATTTTTTCACAACACACATTTATATTCAATTTAAGTAGCCAGGTGTGAATGTCCTAACAGTTCATTTTCATATTACGAGCATGAAATTGGCATAACTCTTTATATACTGAGAAGAGCATTGCTCTAGCCAAATGATGTCTTACGAAGCCACAATTTGCAGGCATGTAGATTTAGGAGGGGGAAAGGCAGGACCAATGTAGTTAGTGCCTTTGGCCTCTCCTCTAGGAGCACCATAACTAGGGATAGCTAAATGCAATCTTTATTTGTTCACAGGTTTCTGTTGTCTACAGCTCAGCACCAGCAGCAGCTTTGAAATGATCAAGAGGCTGAGCATGAAATAATACATATGTGTCTTAGATGTAAGACAGTAATTTAATACCTTCAGGATGAAAACCATGTGTAATCCTAGTATCTTGACAAGTGAACAGCATTAGGAATATAGCTTCTCACCATCTAAACCTAAAGAATTAACTTAAGGCTAACAAATCAACTGTTTGGGTTTTTTTTTGTTTGTTTGTTTTTTCCCCCCCTTCCTCCTCCTCTGTGTAATAAGGATATGCCAGCAAGGTCCAAAGAAATAAATACGATGTGAGAGGGAAGAAAGGAATTTATGACTGACTAATAGTAATACTATTTCCACAATTCTTTCAAAATATTTCATGCAGATGATAGAATGAAGAAATCAGGAATATAAGCAAACAAGTTTTTCAAAGCATTTGCTTTTTCTTTTTAAATGAGAGCCTAATTATTTCTTCTATTTTTAATTAAAAAAAAAAAAAGATTTGTGGAAAACAAAATATCCTTAAGTCTGCTTCTTAACAGACTGGAACAACAACAAAGGAAAATGATACACTTTCTCTATTTATCCAAGCAGGCATTAACACTCAAGCTTAATAAATGCTTAAATATAAATGCCAGCCACGCTAACCACTTCATTTTTGAACAACACACCAAGAGCATGCAGCAAATGCCAAGGACATACTGTACTGCCACATGAAAGGATACACATGAGAAACTTTGCAACGTCATCGGCTGCAATTTAAATCTGATGCAAAAATAAATACAAATTTCTTTAATCGATTCCAGAGAGAGACATACTTAATTTTTTTTTTTTAAAGATTGAATTTTATGCTTTTGAAAGGTCAGCAATTCACCCTTCTGAACAGTAAATCTTTTCATCTGTTGAAAAGAAGGGTACAAAAAGTACCTGAACAAACTTCTTAATACTGGTATGTCAATTTAAATCTGATGCAAAAATAAATACAAATTTCTTTAATCGATTCCAGAGAGAGACATACTTAATTTTTTTTTTTTAAAGATTGAATTTTATGCTTTTGAAAGGTCAGCAATTCACCCTTCTGAACAGTAAATCTTTTCATCTGTTGAAAAGAAGGGTACAAAAAGTACCTGAACAAACTTCTTAATACGAGTATGTATGTACAGTGGTTTTAAAAACGGGTGGGATTTTTTACTTTTTATGTTGATTCATTCTGTCCAACCTGACTGCTAAGGCAAAAATGGTATCAGTTGTACCACTGACTCAATGAGAACAGTAAGTAAGAATTGGACTGAAATTTTCATATCAGTTCACACAGGATAGCAGATATTGATCTATTTTTACCTTTGCTATAACCAAATATATAGCCTTATGACCCAAACTAACTTCACATGTAAGTAACTTTTCCTTGACTGATCCTGGTTAGGGCTTTATAAAACCCCAAACTGGCCAATCAGCTCATACACTTAGATTCATGAGCTCAAAGGGTGTATCTGTGGCTTCATGTTGTGCCATCAGTCAAATCTGTTTTTAGTTCTGCTTTCAACTTTATTGTATAATATATTATAACTTTGATACTCTAAGATTATTTAAGGCTAACCAACTGCTTCCTGCAGAGATCTTGATATGGAAAACTAACAAAAGAAACAGATCCATGGCTTGCTTCTGCTGTCACTGACAGAATCAAGATACTGAAGGTGTTGACTACGACACTAATCAAAATGCTAAATTGCATTATAAACCAAAAGAGAAAAATTAGAGAACTCATATATGTAACAAACAGAAAAAGGATCTTTCCTGATACAAGAAGATTTGGCCAGACATCAGTTATCAAGAGGTAAGGACTGTATTTTAGAAGGAGAATACTTTAATAAAGTTTGCTTTCACATTAAAGATAATTGCTTACACATTAAAGATAATGTTCTAGTAACAGTGTATTAAAAAAAATGAAGAGGTAAAGAAAATTGCAGTTCAGATTCCCATAACTATTACAATTCTGCTTCCAAGTACTCTCTCCCAACTCATCAATAAATTAAAACACTGTGATACTTCACAATACAACTCTATAATCCTTTACTACGATACCAGAAAGGGGGCACGGCATGGAAGATCTAGGAACTGTGCTAGAAGAACTTAGCAGGAACCCTTCTACAGTCTGCTTTCCTGCTCATGTATGTACTGTGGAATCCACTATTATTAAGTAACTAACTGGCTGTTTGTATCAATCGTCTTAATTTCACAGTCTTTTAAATTTTACTTAATATTCCTCTATTTCATGAACCCTCGTGGAGGGGTTCCCCACCTTCAGCAACTGCTTTGTAAGAGTCATTGTTAAAACAGCAGAGATACCAAACCACACCATATAGAAAGCTAGTGCTGACAACTCCTCTTACTGTGATTAGTGACAGAAATAATATAGCATAAAGCTACCTTAAAAGCACTATGCTAGTCATTTCCAAGCATCTTCACTTTGGCCACTTCTTCCTGTGTGCCATCCCTACAGCATTCATTGTGTGTGGGACATGAAAGTGATCACAGAAACAAACAACGTGCAATGTGTTTGCTCTCTGGAAAAATATATTTTGTTTAAAAGACTCCACTGTGTACTGTGTGGGTGTTTGTTTTTTGGTGTGGTTGTTTTTTTTTTTTTTTAAGCGTGAACTTACTGAAGCTTCTCAGGAAGAGGAAGATCCTTTTTAGGAGGCATTACTAAAACATAATTTTCAAACTTAACGTGACTAAAACATTACAGCAACATAAAATTGCAAAACTGAAAAGTTGAGCATTAACTGAATTTCATATTTAGTTTTATATTGAATAATATCACCCACCTTCTGTAGCAAACTGCTCTAGATGTTTTAAGGTGATTTCTTTGTATTTTGAACTTTCAGCAAGACGGTCATAAATTACAGTATCCTACAAAACGAATAAAATGAACGCAGAACAACTTAACAGAAAAATTAGATTTTTTGTGTAGACAATACAAATCACGTAGAAAAATGGCAGAAAAATATGTAGCACTGTATTAACTTATTTCAGCATCAAAAATGAATAGAAGTAATTTTATTTCAGAGGAAGGAAAAAAGGACATTCCACATCCTCAGATTCTCTAATTTTACAAATTCTGCTATGATGCAGTTTTTCTCTCCTACATTTTTTTCTGTTATTTCTCTTCATTTTGAAAAGCGCTGCATCTTCCTTTGTCTTACCACGTGAATTCTTTTGATCTCCTGAAATGCTGCCTTCCTGTTTAATATTAAGCCCACAAGGTAAAAACAGTGTTTCATAACTGCCATTCTCAGGTTTTTGTAGCCAGCTTGATATACAGAATATTAACAAGAGCTTCTTCTCTCCATTTGAGAAGATATGGAATGGACATTTATATTCAATCAACTTCATTTTTTTAAACCATTCAGGAACTGGATTTGCATTCCCCTCCCCCTCAAACTTGACTTAAGATACAGAACAAAAACTAATGAGCAACTCTGCCATTCCCAGATACATTAAGCTATCTTCCCATAGATCCTGTTTTCAGGAAAATTTACTTCTGGCATAACATCAATGGTAGGTTAAAATTCCCATCTAGTCACTTATGCTAGATTACTATTTCTACCTAGTGATTCATGCTCAGCTACTTCAGCAAGTAACTAATAGATTAAACCATACATTCATCCATTTTCTTGGAGCACAGAAGGACGCAATTAATAGGAAGCATAAAGGTATTAAGTCCGGTACAAAGAATAGGACGAACAGGTCTGTCATACCTTCATAGGCAGTTAGTAAAAAAAGACATTAACTAGTTCATCACATTAAACAGCTACACAGTAAAATGATGTAAACTGAAAAAGGCATCAACATTCCTTCCCCCACATTTTCAATGTTTTGACTGCAGTTAGAACAACCTTTTGCTTTCGTATTTGTATTGGTAGCACACGTTCTTTGACACAGTGAAAACAGAGTAAAACTCACAGCTCCTTTGCAGTAGAGTCTTAACTTTCCCGATGGTGTGCGAACTATCACTGACATTCTCTTCCTAGTGCTGAAAGAGAAATAAATGCCCTATATATGGTGGTTCATAAATATAAATATTTACCAACATTTTACCTAAGAATATCAACATATATCTTATATAAGACAAAGGAAAAGAAGTAAGGGCTATCTATTCTGAATTACATTCTCAGGTGACTGGGATGGTAAAACAGTTTTACTGTCTAATAATTAGAGTGAATGCTGTTTTTCTGTGCATACTTCTGTAGGCCTTTTTCCCCGTAAAAACAAATTTGAGAATCTTCACCTTCATCTGAATACTGTCTACTGATCACAAAAAAGCATCTTAAAGCACAAAGCCCATGTGACCGATATCATAAAGAGGTAGTGCATCACAGACCGTTTCAGCTTTTTCTTCCTTCCCAGCCAAACAGTCTCTTGTACACTGTACTGTGCTGCAATCCTATTACTGTCATCCCAGAGTATCACTCATCATGCAAAGTTTTAAGCATGCTAAGAATTGGAAAGGGGCTCAGCTTGTTTTAACTACTCTCTGGCTCTCAGTCGTTAATGAGATCTAAGTATTTTTTCTTTTTGTCCTCTCGACTGAGGTAGGAATTGGAGGAAAGCATGGAGAAGACTGTCACTCTCTCCTTTCTGTCTTTCCTTTCAGGTCCTCCAACAAGCATACTTGAGATTCAAGATCATGTCCAGTCAAAATGTGTATTTATACCATAATTCTTTCAAACTTCAACTTGTTAAATAAATCCACAGACACTATTCAGGGAACAAAACACATTTCTCATACAACAGTTCACAGTAAAATACACAAAAGAGATGGAAGTAAATGGTCCTTTTACAATTTCAGTTCCTGTTGGAACTGGATCCCGTTCATAAATCATCAAATCGCATTATTGAATGAATGGTTCCTGAAGTTCAGACTGCCATGGAAAACATCCTACAAGTGGAATGTGTGGAGATAGGTGGAGGAAAGAATTTTATAATTACTAGTGAAATAACTGACTGACTAGTATCTTCAAGAAAATATTTTCCTATTCCACCTGTGCATGCACTTTGCTTGAAGTACAGACATCTGAATGGCAATATTAAATTACATTTCTACTGTGAATATTGCACAAGAGAGCATAAAAAGGCATTAACTGCTGCAACTTTTTCTCCATTTCATCTCTAATCCAAAAAGCTTCAGATAAGCAGAACTCCAAAACCCCTTAGTGTCCAGTTGGGGATCTGCTTAGACAACAGTGGAGAAATTCAGATGATTCAAAATGCACTTGGTTGCCTAAAATAAAAGCAAGTCTCAGGTGCACTTTGATTCCTGGAAAGATTATCTAGCCTACTGCTACTTAAATTCATTATACCTGCCTGAATGCTCAGTTAAGGACCTGTGGAGGAATTACAGTAATTTAGGGTTTGTATAAATAATGATTTGATATATATGCCCTTGACAGGTAAAAACTCAGCAGTTTTGTACATACTTGTCTTGCAATACCAGAAGGTTGCAATCCTGAAGTTCTGCATACAGCTGCCTATCAATCTACAGAAGATGCATCAGAGAATAACCAATGTTTTCCTGTAGCATTCTGAAACTTTAGCTATAAAGACAGAAATTGAATCTTGACTGACAAACATTTTCTTAGTAAAACTGCAACAAAGCTAATGAGCAGGACTCACTGTCAAGGACTTCTAACTTTTTATGAGCCTCTTCATTGCAGTGACAGTTTTATTTCCTTTTCTTGATGAAATACAGAAAACTGTAAAATTGCACTACTACAAATAACTGTCAGTGTGAGACCATTTTTTTTGTTGTTTTCTTTACCATAGGAGTCATGCGAGCAGCCATAAAGGCAAGCTGGTTATAAGGGGAAAAATACTGAACAGAAGATGTCTGCTGAAATACCGACAGAGAAAATGCCTGCCAGCCTGGGAACCAGAAACATCCTTGAGAAGCGCAGCCAGCATCTCTGAAGTACAGCTGGGTACCTAGAAACCATTAATAAGCACAAAACAAGGAACTGTAATGGTAACTTATTGTCTGGAAAGGTGAAAAAGTCTGGAAAAGGGAGAAAACATTCTGAGACAGTAGGAATTGGCAACTGCTATTGGTTGGTCTAGCTGAAAGAACAGAAAAACAGTCTGGAAAAATAAAAATTGGTCTGAGAGAAAAGAAAACACCATCACCTATTGGCTGTCACAGGTGAAAAATAGGTATCAGCAGCACCTATTGACTACTCCAGATAGTGGTGTCCTATGCCCCCTTATGTCTCTGCCGTATAAAAATGACTCGCTTTTACCCAAAATGGAGCCTATCTCTTTGAGAACTCCCCCTGCATAAATTTTAATCTGAGATCTCCTAGACAAGTTATTGAACCATCACCAGGAACACCTGGCTGACTCCAGACTCTCACCCTCTGAAGTGAGACGTTGTCTGCCATCCACTTTGAGGCCACACTCCTCTATAGCCCTATACCCATATTATTTTAAATAATATATGTGTGTGTGTGTGTGTGTGTGTGTGTGGTGTGTGTGTTGTGTGTGTGTGTGTGTGTGTGTGTGTGTATGTGTGCATGTCCATATAGGTAACTCATTCTAAGTGTATTTCTTCACTAGTGATAATTTAGTAGCAACTTGTAACATATGGAAATATATTCTTGCTACTGCTATCGATTGCTCCTACTATTACAATATAATGTACTTTCTTTATTACTGGTGAGTATATTTGCTTTACTAATAGTAATTTGTAGTAATCTGTAATAAAGAAATTTAGAAAATAAAGCCTCCGTGTCCTTGTGCATTATAGAATCCTGCAAACCCAATGTCATGATCTCTATACACCTGCAGACCAGGTAACCCTTTGGGTCATGACAAGGAGGCAGAATAGCTGGTAATTCCCACAGAGTTGCCATGGGATTACAGATGGACAGAAGCATCTCGAGGGGACAGAAATACCTCCCTTGGTCACAAGATTTGCCACTTCCAGAATCTGGAAATGCAGAAGTAGCTCTTGATGGGCCCCCTGTTACTTTAAAATCTGTCTCAGGTTTAAGATGAAAATTTTTTCAGAGTGCAAGCACACAACCACAGAAAACAAACACTGCTACAGACGTTTTGGTACCTCCTCTGTCAGCCACTCATTCTTTTTCTACATTTAGAAGTATCAATGTTCAGTCACAACACAGGATCAGTATATTCTGGACCTCTTTGAACGATGGAGAGGAGATAAAGTCTCAAATGCTCTAGAAGGAGGCTTTCTGTCTGCCCAGTACAACAGTCAAGGCAATGTGGATTATTCATAAAACCAGACAGGACTAGTCAAGCTATTGCTGTATTTCAGGTAAATACATTGGCATTCTAAATCAAAACCATTTAGTTTTTAGACAAGAAACTTTACTCTGTAACTATTACAGACTGTTTCTGCTAGACTGTGGAGATATGCCCCAGGTATGCAGATGAAAATCAGTCATTAAATCAACAGATGGTACATACTCCAGATATTGAGATATTATTACTAAATCTGTACTCAATACTTGCCAGGGAAATTAATTCTGGTGCTAAAAATTCAATTCATTCCTCCAACAAAACAAGCAGATATAAGTCAAAACCTCATTCAGTAGCACTGCTAGTAATGACACGCTGATGCAAGGACTGATGTGCAATTTGTGCAGTGATAGTGGACATTGCTTATGCTTACTGAAACAAGGAATCACATGCGAAAAATCATGCTCATCTTTGCAACTGGCCCAGGTGAAAAGACAGTGCACGTACTTGGCACAGGGATGACAGTAAGCCCAAGACATTCTTTGCTTCTGGATCCTTAACTGACATAGTGCCTTGCTTCCCCCTGCCTCATAGATACATACCCTAAGAGTGGTTTTGGCTCCTAAGAGACAGCTGCAGTTTTACTATTTGTTACAGTTCCAGGTGAAAGAATACAAGAACAGGCACAACACTGCACAATTCCTTCCCTGACAGTATGGGGAGCCCTGAACAGCAGAGGGTCTGAACGACTCTTCACTTCCTTGAGCTTAAGGTACCGCAGCAGTTGTGGCATCTGAGCAGAGTATCTACTGGAGGCAACCTAAAGTCAGCACTAGTTATCAAGACACTATTTGCTCCACAGAGATTAGCACTATGTTTTAGGAATAATTGTCAGCTGGTTAAGAATTATCAGTTGCTTTCACCTTTGCTCACCTGCCTGTTAGACTGAGAGCTACTTCTTTACATATTGTGTAAGTCTACTACTTCTCTTTTCACAGGCACAGCTATGATCAGTGTAAAAAGAGAATACCATAAAAGACAACTCTACCAAGCATTCCTACAAGTTTTATTCTGTAACATAGGTCCCTGAAAGACTATCCTATCAAATGTTGACACTGTGGCACTCTACTTGCAGAAGAGACTTATCCGGCTTGTATTGGAAGGTGGAAAGGAATTAGTTTGCATTTTTCTGGGAAAAACTTAGAACACCTGGATACTCTTAACTCAATAGTTTAATCGCTACAGATTACTTCTCTGAAGGTACGTGCTCCTACCCATACAGATGGTGTTATGTTTTGGAGCCAAAATTTCTCTTGCTGTGGAACAAGGGTGACCTCTAGTGCTTCCAACAAGTCAGTTCCAAGCAAAGCTAAATATTAGAGTAAGAACAAAAACAGCTATAAAAACTGAATGCTTAATAAAGTTCGGTGATTGGTATCCACCGAAAAACTTAATCCTCCAAAGGTTAAGATTTAAAAGCAATTCTCCTTTCTCCATAAAGTATCACTGTTTAAATTACAATTTTAGACTGACACAGAAGTTTAAAAAGATCTATGAAATCAAGACAAAGATCAAAACCAGAAACAAAGTAGGAATCCTTCACTGCTACTCCATGAATGCAGTATAAACCTTCACAGATGTCAAACTAACAACAACGCACTTTGTACTACATACTTGCTAACTTTCCAGAACAGAAAGTGAAAGAAGTGCCTACAGAAAAATGAAACCATGGCATAAATCTGAAAAATTTCAAGTATGTCCTCTACAATATATAAAAACAACATTAACTGCAAGCAGTCATTAAGAGACATTCAAAACTATAAAAACTACTTTCTCTCGCATTATTTTTTTCCACTGTGGTGACCTTTATGTTTCACATTATTATTGCTATTATAACTATAGGCAACTACTCTCCTTTTCACCCAACCTATACATCTTCAGCCCATCTCTCCAGTATTGCCTTGGATTTTTGTTTTTTGATCTTTTTGCTTCTTAGCTAAGCTCAAGGCAAACATAATAGGACAGGAAGGAAAACAATGATCACTTTCCGCAAGTGCAATTACAAGTAATCATTCTAAGAGAAAAAAGTTTCCTCTACATACAAATCTCTTCCCCATCCTGTGCCAAAGTAAGCAATGGGCCTACACGAATACTTAGAACACAGACTACATGCATGGATACAATTTAAATGGATTTACATAACAAGTGAAAATGCGTCCAGATTTCTTATGGGTAGCCTTATAATTCCAACAGCTTTGACAGAAAATTTTTACTGAAAGCTAAGTATGTGATAAACTCAGTTTCCAAGAAAACTAACTGGCCAATGCTCTAGTAATGCTGCTCAGAAGGGAACAGGTTTCAGTCTAAAGTACTTAAACAAGTCATAAGCAAGTATATTTAAGGTCAAATGCAAAATTTCATTCTATCAGTCAAGGCAAATACAAGTTATGTAAAACGCTTATTTGAAACTTCCCCCGTGCCCCCAAATATAATTTTTTTAATAAGGCACATGGTGCTAGGGCTTTCAGAAATACATTTAAAAGTTCAATTACTTTCCTATGCTGTCCTTTCACATTATTTTTTAAAGTTTTGAGATCAAGGTGGTTTTTTTTTTATCTTTGCGCAAAAGCAAAAGTGAAAAATATTAGCCAAAAAGGAGACAATGGAAAAAATATATGCCTCTGAAAACGTTTTACGATAAAACCAGGAGTGTGACCTTAATCATGTGCGCTGCTTTGCCTATAGTATGATGACATGCTGTAGAGAGAAAAGCCACACAGCCTGCACACTTTGCCTGCACAAACATAAAAACTGCAAACACTTTTATCTGTAAGAGAAATTAATAAAAGTATTTTCACAAAAAGACGCTAGGAGCACAATATGCTGTTTACCTTGTAAATTCCAGGACGTTTAGCAGTTCATATCTCTCTTCCTGTCCCAGCTGAGGAATTAAAAAAAAAAAACACCTGAGAATTAATGCAAAAAAATGCAAGGAAAAGAGCAAAAAAACCCAAACAACATCGTACCATGATGCAGTTATTTGGAAATTATTTACTATGGCAATAGTAAATACAGCAATTATAATGCTACTCCAGTGTACTTACAGACTCTATGATTACTGAATCAGGTGTCCTTCCAGTGAATACAAAACGGAGATGCCTGGCTGCTCTGACCAATGCTCCTTCATCTGTAACAAGTCAGTTAGTTATTTTACAGATGTACCAGAAAACTGTTAGCATACCCCATGATTTACTGGACACAGTCCAAGCTCTTCTACTTTTGACTTCCTTTTTCCTTTATCGATTTTTAAGACTAAAAGTGGTGCTGGAAAGAACTCTTTGTTTCTCCTGCTAAAACTGTGATGAAATGAGTTTACAATTCAGAGAAAATTAAGTGCCCAAAGAAACACGCCTCTCTGCTCAGTAGCAAGAACATCCTCTTCAGAGTTTTAAGTTGTAAACTAATGAATTATATGTTCCAGTAGACACAATGCCACCGCTTCATCAAGAGACAAGACTTCCTGCCTTCCATCTCCCTGTAAGCCTACTTTCAGGCAGTTAGAAGTTTGGATGTTGACTAAACGTTGCTTAGAGAACAAACCTCCTAATTGCTAGGCAAGTGCCGTACTCAGTAGGGCACCGGACAAGGTACTTTCCTTTTTGTGCGAGTTCTGTTTTAGAAGAAAAGAGTGATGTCATTCCTGTAAATAATAGATAACTTCAATGCCTACATTCAGGAAACATTTCAAGCAGCGACCTGGACATCCATAGGCATCAGTTCTCTCCAAATGGCTCAAGATGTCAGAACTGAATTTGCTCACCATGCCCAATAAAACACTGCCATGGCCCAGTCAGCTTTATTTATGGCCCTACCTCTGCCCTTGTTTTCCAGTTGTTGAAGGACAGAATTTCCAGAGAGATGGCCACCTAGGAGCTGGAGCAGACAGGGGAGAGGAAGGCTGGATTCTCTCTGCACTTCATGTAATTTCTCCCATCATAGCTTGTAATAATACATTAGCTCAGCAGAGCCGAGTATATTTTAATCATTTTGCCTTGCTTCATCATTTTGCACTATAATCTTTTCTCACTCTATAGTAGAACTTACCACAACATTTATCCTGCTAAAAACATTGCTTGTCCATTTTTGATTACAAACACAGTCTTTGTTCTAAATCAATACCATGGCTAGCGAGTACAGAATAGGTTCACAAACAAGGACAACAATTTGTCTCCCGGTTTGATTTCTATTTGCATTTGAGCAATTCCTGCAGACTTCCACAACAATCTGACAACACCTTAGGAATGCTGTATGGTTAATCACCCTTTGCCCGTACACATGGATGTCCTGCGGATTATGTATTTTCTAAAGCAAATTAGAAAAGTCTAAATTCTTTTTTGACAAGACTGATTTTAGCTGACACCAATTCTTTTTTGGGGGGATATGTTTTCTTTTTTAATTTCAGAAGATATCTCAAAAAACCAATAAACTCTGAATAAAATTTGCTTGTTGAGTTGATAGAATACTTTACCTTATGTTCACTCAATTATTTGATTCTTACCTGGAGATGCTGCTTGATATATAATTTTATCACCTTCTCTTTCTGGAACTGCTGTATGACACACTGCCATCATTGTCAAAAACTCACATATTATTGGTGCAGTTGGCTAAAAAAAAGAAATGTCAGAAAGTGATTAATCATTTAAGCGATAACTAACTGAAATGTAATAATAGATATGGACAAATAATAGTCAAGAAAAAGTTAAAGATTTTTCCTCTCTTCTTTAAACTACCAACAACTAAACAGAACAGACATTATCTGTACACTAATTTCATCATGCAGAATAACTTCTTGCTGCTGTACTTCAGTACAGGCTACGTAGATAGAATTTAGTTGCATTTGCTTTCATAACAATCAAAAGTAGATAACCAGAAACATAGAATAATTCAAATTAGCATTTTATAGGGAAGGTTAAGTCTGAATAGGACGAGAAGAAACGGCCTCAAGTTGTGCCAGGGGAGGTTTAGATTGGCTATTAGGAAAAATTTCTTCACCGAAAGGGTTGCGAGGCATTGGAACAGGCTGCCCAGGGAAGCGGTGGAGTCACCATCCCTGGAGGTATTTAAAAGACGTGTAGATGTGGCACTTAGGGACATGGTTCAGTGGGTTTATGGTTGGACTTGATGATCTTAAAGGTCTTTTCCAACCTAAATGATTCTGTGATTCTATGAATGCTGTATTGAAAGAATTTTACTTTAAAATTATTTTATTTTTATTATTCACTAAAGTATCTTTGGATTTTACTAAAAATACTCATTTTTACATTACTTTTGTCTAATACTGTATTTGACAACACTTTTCAAGAACCTTTAGAAAGATGTGTCAACCAAACCCGAAAATCATGTGGAAAATACTGCAAGGTCAGGCAGACAGCTTTTAAAGGAAGACATTCAGATGAATGTCTCGGGCACTTCGGAGTCTACAAAGCTGAAAGCATTTAAAATGATTTAGCCAAGAGAGGGGAAAAGACTGTATATAAGCAAAATAGGTGATTTTTTTTTGACTAATACAGCTAAAATTTGCAAAATGAATGAACTGACTCCTGAATGGTTGGTCAAAAGAAACCCCAGCATTCCCCCTAAATAAGCTCAAAGCAGCTGCTACCTCAACTGAGTTTTTTCGTAGCGTATTTATAGTATTTCAGAATGAGAATGTCAATAATCAAGATAACATTACAACTATTCTATAAAATACAATAATCTCTGAAAACCTAACTTAATTCCACAGTGCAAACACTAATGGGAGCAGGTTCCTGTCCTCTTCCATTGAGGGCCCCCAGGTCCTCTAAGATGTTTTCAAAAGGCTGAATTACAGATTCTTTTCCAAAGCACTTCAGAACACGTTCAACATACAGTGGTGAAACCTCTCTTTGGATTTGTGCCTGAATTTTTACTTTAAGATGTATACAAGTGCATTTTTATAGCTTTTATATATACACACACACTTAATACTATAGATCTACCAGAAAACTTCCAAGATTCAAATCACCTGCGCACCAAGGATTCTCTAGACAACAGCAGAAACAGGATGATGCCTCTTCCAAGTCTACGTTACTAGCACTGAAACTGGCCTGTGCAGGTAAGTACAGGAGCCCCCTCTGCTTTAAATATACTTGAGAGTTGCACTTGGGTGTCTAGCATTTAAGACTGCTCCATTTGTAGGGACAAAATGCTTCACTGTCTGCCAGTTATCCTGAAATTATCCTCCCAGGAAGACAAAACTTAAGGAAATAAGGGAGTAATTTATTTACACTCTACAAATATAGAAAAAATGGTTACACTATGTAAGGTAGGTGTTCTTGGTTATGACTAGGCAAAAACACTTCTTGTACAAATGACAAACAGAAAATGGTAATGCTGGTACTGTTTTTTAGTCAAATCATGAACTAAGCTATTAAAACTTTCTGTGAAATATATTGTCTCTTTGGGCAAATACCAGCCTCTAGAATACCCGTTTCATTTCATCATCTGAACTGATGATCTAACCTCATGGAAGCATGTACACAAAACCAATGGACATGGTTGATTCCTGACTCTTGTCTAAGCCTGGGCACAGAAAGACTAAGCCATGTCAGGATAGTAAGTTAACTTGACTGATCCTGAAAGCTTTGATGAATGTCATTACTTCATATGGACAGCATGACTAATGTTAAAACACCCATAGAATGAAGAACTAAGACTATTATATTTCAGGCTCATAACATCTGAATCACCCCATTAAAAAAAAAAAAAAAAAAAAAAAAAGGCTCTCCAGAAGTTAATAATAGATGTTATTTCCAGGTGGATCTAATTAACATGTATCAACAACAAACAATTATAAAAGTATTCATGAGGGCATGCTGATTTTGTGTAAATATGTAATTTATTTTCCTTCAGAGGACATCATCTTTTGCCTTACTGAAAGCAATGGTTTGATTTCACAAAATAATGGTAATTGTTTCTATGTAACTTACATGATTGCTTTGAAGATTCTCCAGTAATGATGAATCACTAAATGTTTTTTCTTCTCCATTTTGTGAGCCCTGCCTAGAAATAATTAAGTACAAAAGAGATCATCATTAGCATATTCTTAACAATTCATATACAAATGATCCACACTACTGTGCTAAGGTCAAACACAAATTTCAGTTTGTAGCTGTTACAATAAAGGCTGCAATCACATATTATGAGAAAATGAAGTGAAAAGGTACTTGTTTCACATCTCCAAAGTTTAACTTTAATAAACCTTGATTCATATAAATACACTCAAATCCAGGGAAGTTTTTCTGCTGACTTCAGGTAACACAGGATGAAATAAAAGTAAATCTTCAATATAAGACTGTGGCTTCTTGTCTTCTGATCTCCATAGAATGAGATTATTGGAGGGACTCAGAACAAGATATACCTGAAGAGATCACGTTTCTTTGAGAAATTAACAGCTTTGCAATAGGTTTGCAAATGTCTTCAGAAAAGAAAGTTCAGTATCTGAAAGGGGTAGGCAAACTGAGTTCAGACATCAGGGCAGTCTGCATAGAGAGGGTTTGTTTTCTATTACTTATGACCAAAAAGGAATCTAGTAAACTGATGTATAAAGATGACACAGCAACAATGGTGAAGTAGCAAGGGACTAAAGAGATGCAAGGTGAAGATGGTTCTGGAGAAATAAAGTCATACACTAACATCTCTCAAATTGCACACGTCTTCTGGCTGAAGATGAGAGTTCAAAAAAAGTAGATACTTCTAGGAAGACTTGTTACTGCAGCTGACTGTTGAGTATTAAGACAATGTAGTTGAGTTTGAATCTCAGTAAAACAAAACAGTGCTGAAAAGCGAACCCAGTTGGAGGAAAGTATTTTTTCCATTTACTTTGGATTTTGCCTTGCATCACATAATCTTATAAGAGAGCGAACACATTTGGTGATTTAAGTTGAAGGATAAGCCACATACATTAACAGCAGTATAAAGATTCTTCATGAAAACCACAAGTGAGCTGTTCTAGTCCTGCACTATCATGAAGGAATATAAAATGGCAGCACCTCCTCTATATAACCACTCAAGGACTACTTTTTCTAAAACCCTATTATGAAAGTGAGAAATTCAAAGCATCCTCATTCACCAAGACTTTTTTTTTTAAACGTAAAGTAGATGGATCTTGAAGTGCCAAATGTTAACAACTTCAGATACATTAAATTTGTTTAGAGTCTAAGGTTTAAGCCTTGTTTGCTTAAAGCTTCCTCACAGGAAGACTTCAACATATTTTCCAGATTCTCAATGCTATAAAAAGGGAAAATATTTGCAGGTATATGTTGTGTCAAACTGGAAAATAATTCTTTCTAATACAAAAAATAAAGACTTAGAAGATTTGGAATTCAGTACATTAGTTATTTTAGGACTAGAAATGTTACTGTCATAAACAGATTCTATTAATTACAATAGATTTACAAAAAAAAATTTCTTAAGTATCTTATTTCGTAAGTATTTACAAGATGTTCATCACTTATCAAAGGGAAGTACTGTTGGGTTTTTTTTAACTACTGTTCAGGCATCTGTTTATCCATTTCAGATGTGCTTATAAAGATTTTGATGTGTATTAGTCAAGAACAGTCTTATTTCATAAATATCGTCATAAGGAAGCATGCTTAATTTCACTTAAGTATTGCATTATTTTAATGAAACCACTCACTTGTGCACAGTTAAGCACACTTGTACATCTTTGTAAGAAACATCTTGCTGCTACATCAAATGAGGATATTCAAGTCAGGTAAGATTTTGGGGTGTGCATGTGTGCCACTTTTTATGTGTATGTGGGGGGGAATTTTCCTTTTTTAATCTAAAGAAAGAATTATTAATTCTAATCTAGCAAAGCAAGTTTTTTTTCCTTCAAACTTTTTAAATAAGCACACTTGTACATCTTTGTAAGAAACATCTTGCTGCTACATCAAATGAGGATATTCAAGTCAGGTAAGATTTTGGGGTGTGCATGTGTGCCACTTTTTATGTGTATGTGGGGGGGAATTTTCCTTTTTTAATCTAAAGAAAGAATTATTAATTCTAATCTAGCAAAGCAAGTTTTTTTTCCTTCAAACTTTTTAAACGTAAGGAGACAACATTTTACAGTTGTGTGACATATCTTGCTGTGACTTTCAACAAATACAACAGTGATAATTTAAAGACTGTAAATGACATTTTTCCCCGATCTATCTGAGCTTATTTTGAATGCTATTGCAAATACTTAGTTTAAGAAAGAATGATGAAGAAGTACAAGGCATCACACAGGTGGCAGCAGAAAGGAAGTCAGGACTTAGTCTTTCCTGAGGTCCCCGTTAAGAGATTAATGATGGCCCCAAGTGTATTTGGGTGCTTTAATCTCAGTTTCAGTTAAGAATTAGGTAGTACTAACACTCTAAAACTATCTGTGGGAAGTAAAATATTAGTAACAACATATTACATATTTTTCACTCTCAAATAAGGATTTTTTTTCAAATGTATTAGAGATTATTACTAACCTATTACTAAGTAACAGTAGAAAAATGTGATCAAAGTTACCGTAATACCAACTATCTTAATAAATGACAAAACTTTCCCTCCAATAAGCAATTCTGAATTGTACAGGATTGTCAGTAGAATAACTGTACTATACCTCAGTGACCCTACTAGCAATTCTATTCCAGAGTACACAACCTAATGCCGAAGAATTCTGATGGCATAAATTTGTGTAAGACTCTGCATCAGTTTGAAGCTAAAATAACTTTTGAGTAAAATATCTCACATTTAGCTCTAAATGATTTCTAAAAATCTCACTCACTGTTTTTAAGCTTGAATCTTCAAACACCACATGCTAAATGATTTTTAAAGCTTACCAATCATCTGAAGGAACACTATAATCCTCAGGCTCAGGGCAATGGCTGCACAAGAAGTAAGGGAAGAACAGAAAAACAGGGAGAGGAAAAAGAATCACAAAGGCTAAAAAATTTGATCATGTATAAAAAAAGAAGTTAGTTAATGAAATTAAATTACTAAAAAAAGTTTTGAAGGTATTTCAACCGAGTATTTTGCTAGTGCCTAGACAACAATAAAATATTGCAAAAGTATGATGTTTCTCTTGAGGCTTCATAACCTATAAATGATAATTTTTTTTCAATTGAAAGCTTGGCTACTTACTAACTTATACCAGCAGATATAAAGGCATTTGCCCTCTTTACAAATCTTGCTTTATATTTCAGTATATATATACATTGTTACAGTTTCTCATTAAACAAAAGGCAGTTTTTAAATTATCTGAAGCCATGCTAATGCAGCTTGTCTGGCTGAGTTCACAAAATGCTGATGAACAAAGCTAGCCATAGCACACGAAGGACTCCGCCCTGTGGTGACACAGGTTTAAACATATCACAATTTACAACACACTCAGAAAGAAGAGGCATGGGAGATGGAACAGTCACTTTTACCCTTTTCTGTGTTCCCAACTTCTTATTTGCATCAATACAGAAAGACAAGAGTGACTCTCTTCTCCGAGTAGCTATGAGAGATGCTGTAATGGCTATTCACTGTAAAGAGAAACTGCTTTCTAAACAGTGATGCTAATCAGAAAACCGGTCTATGTCTTTTCAAAATGGGGTGGATGGGAGCTGGAAAGCATAGCAAGAAAAATCAGATAATTTTTTCTAAAAAAATAAATTCACACCTTGGTTTCATAAAGGAGAAATTTTAGAATATGTGCTCTACCAACTTCAGATGAAGATATACAATGAACCAAGTATCAAATACTGATTTTAAGTGCCACTACCATTAATGTATTTTTTATCTTAAAAAACTGCTATACAAAGAATGTGAAAATAATTAGCTCAGAGCAGTTTCTCTGAAGTCATAAAATTAGCTCGTGGTTGAAATTGAGCCCAATATATATACACACCCATTTACATACATATTTGAAATATCAGGGTTAGAACTAAACATTTTATTACAACTGTTAATTAAAAAATCATCAGTATGGTTAATGCATAAAGGATCTAAGTTTTTTCAAAACAGAAAGCCTAGATTATACTCCTGAAAATTAGGATTTTCAAAGGCATCCAAATGACAAAGCCACAAAAGCCAAATCATCACCTTTAGCACAAGCCCAACACTTAATTTAATAACCTCTGCCTGGTCTCTGCCCAGTTCTAGAGGTGTCTAATTATTTGCTACTGAATGCTCTGAGATCAGCCCAGGTCCAGCATCTCACATACTAGTAAGCCACACTGGCATTTACAACGTAGGTGCTTCTGCTCTATTTATTGCTCTAATGATTTTTTTTCAAGTAAACAGTCTTAGAAGTTTGAGACTTTTACAAACTCTTGCAGGAGCTGGCTGCACCTGCTGACAAAGAAATAATAAAATGCTTTGTTTGCATTTATTTGGAGAGATTTCTTAATAGCAACATTGATATTTGGAGTTATGCCACTATAACAGTATTCATAGAAGCCACTTGGAAGGTGGCTACAGTACTGTAGTTCATGCTACAGCACTGTAATTCAAATGCTTGTTTATCCTGCATATTATTTAGTGCAAGAGCATGTGCCTACATAAAATATGAAGCACGGACAATGATATAAGTTTTTGCAAGTATGAGGGAAGACTTTTTTAGTAACAACATTAAACAGACTGAGTGATAGAAAAAACATGCATACTGAAGTTGCGTTACAGCAGTAAGCCTTTGATATCTAAACTTTATTTTTGTTCCTCTCTGCAAAAAGAGATGTCATTACTGAAGTGATGATACCTCTTATAAGTAACTTTTCATAGTCACAAACAAATTGACTCCTAGTTGTATATATTGCCAGGCATAAGTTTATTTTAACTGTAGTATTAATGCATGGATACATATGCAAAGGCAGAGGAAAAGAAAGGCACACAGATAAAGAAAAGTATATAAAAATGCCTACCCATAAGCAACTCCTGCTACAGTACACTTCTTAAATTGCATGACATTGCATGTCAGGGTACCCGTTTTGTCAGAAAATATGTATTTGACCTAAATGAATGACAAAATTAATTATTCATTAACATTCAGCAGTTATTTACAGATCTAGTACAATTCATGACTATCAACACACTAAATATTTTTACCAGTTCTGCAATCTTCATGGTTTATAAACAAGAAAAAATGCAGTACATAAACATGGCAGATGCACAGTCGTGATACCCATTTCCAAACATGGCAATCAACTGAGATGTCAGGAAGCTTAAGCTTGCTTCAGTGCATGGTGGTATACTTAACTGTCCCTCACTCTACTTATTGTTGAAATATAAGAAACTAGTGAAGACCAATGGCTTTGCTAGGAAAATATGCCATTTCTGACAGGAAGCAATACGGTAAAAGAGAAGTATCTATATGCATTTCTAAACCCCTCTTTTTGACATAGAAATATCTTCTTAAAGCCAAAACATTAGTAAAAACCCGACAGTTCAGAAATGCCAAGTTGCAGGAATAGAAGAAATACGTTCCTTTCTACCTACTCCAGGTCTCCTATTTCCCTAACATCATAAACCCTTCCTCTCCAGAAACTACTAGTTAAAGTATTTTAAAAATTGAAGCTGAAATACATGTATCTGTGATATATTTAAATTTAGTTCAAACCTAATCTTAAGAAAAAAGTTAATATATGAAGAAATGAAGTGGTCTGTGATGAAACAAAGGCTCTATTAGTCAAAGGTAAACTCAAATTTTAATTAATTAAAATTTATTTCTCATTAAAAAAAAAAATCACAGTATTCTTAGTTAGGAATTAACTGCATTATAGATGGACCTAATAAGGCTATGTATTAGTAAAATTTACTCAGCATCTCCTATGTAAAGATTCTGTTTCTGAGGGATTATAACTTAGCCAAATCAGCAGTTAGAAGAAATTTTCCATGCCAGGTTTATGCCTCAAACTGTATTTTTTTTGTGTGGGCAGAATAGGAAAGCAGGAATTGCAGGCAAGAAAACTCAACCTTTTTCTCCAACACCAAAGTTTCACCTTTCTTAAAACCTGGAGATCTGTTGGGGGAAATCTCTTCATTATGTGCAGCCCTTGTACTTCAGAGAATACACTTGCTCTTTTTGTTAGCAGAGTCTCCTTTGGTCTCCCTACAAAAATCTGCTCAAATTAAGAATCTGTCAAAAAAGTGAAAGTGGAGATCCCAAAAACTCTGGCTAGATCTTGGTGGTGAAGGAGACTTTGATGAGAAACATAAGAAATGAAGACAAGAACTGTCAAAGTCAAAAAGAGGGAATGTGTCTGGGAATGTGAATAGCAAGCTAACTGCAGAGAGAAAAAAACAGATGGATTGTGTAAAATGAGACAGAAGTAGAGCTAAGATTCAACAGAGCCTCTTCCCCACTAGAGGAGATTGTACTTCCCTTTAAGGCCAGGAAGAGAATCAAATTTTCTGCTATCTGCACGTACTTCTTAAACCCACTAGGCGAAGGCCCTGTCCTCCTCTATGTAGACCAATGTTAGAACATGTTAACCTGCAACTACTGTTTTCCTAAAAGGCAGATCACTTAAGTATTAGTCCCTAAAACTTGTTTGCTACACGGCTAAAATTAAGTTATTATTTATTGTTCTTGTAAAGCTAAAAACAACTTTTACATTCCAATACAATAAACTAAAGAATTAATTATGAAAACTTCTAGGTTAGGAAATGCAAGAATATGTATACTTGTGCATATAATACAGTTCAATTAAACAAGCACATAGTATTCTTTTCCACAGAATCCGTTTACCATCATCAGTCAGTGTAACAGAAAGCATAATGTTTAGCATATTTTTAAAGCAAGACTGCAAATACAATTGGCTGAAACAGGAAATACAACGTGTAGTGCTTCTGGAAGCATGCCCTGTGCCCCAGACACACTTCCTACAAAGTCATACTTCCACAAAATGAAGAACATACAATGAGTGATCTCTTGTGAAAAGCCTAACTGATTTTATAGTATTAAAAGAGGACTCTAAAGCAAACTGAAGAATTAAGCCCAAATTTCCAGGGCTTAATTCAGCTGTGAGCCCTTGTTCCATTCACCACTTCCAATCTTTAGTGGCAAAAATAAAAGGGAATGTACACAACCATGATTCAGTCCTAGAGCATACCCACTGTCTCTTCTGAGCAAGGCAGAGCGTGTGGGGAAAAAAAAAAAAAAAAGACATACTAAGGATGCACACTATCATAGTGTATATACAGAGACTAAATTTTTGTTCCACAGACAGCCTTAATGCTCAGAATTCCTCCGATTTTGTAACTTTAATGATATACTTCAACCTGTGATTACCACATACACATTGATACATAAAGCAGAGTTTGTTCATTCAATACTGGTTTCAAAAATTTAACTCTCACATATTGCAAAGTGTTTTTAAAAATATCTGACAAATTGAAGAAAATAGAAATAAGCAAAAAAAGACTAAGGCAAGAATGTAAGTTTTTTTAAATAAATCCTCACATTATTTTAATAATTCAACCTGTGATTACCACATACACATTGATACATAAAGCAGAGTTTGTTCATTCAATACTGGTTTCAAAAATTTAACTCTCACATATTGCAAAGTGTTTTTAAAAATATCTGACAAATTGAAGAAAATAGAAATAAGCAAAAAAAGACTAAGGCAAGAATGTAAGTTTTTTTAAATAAATCCTCACATTATTTTAATATTTTAGATTGTAAAACCACATGAATAATTTCACACACAGAGTTAGAGTTCTTTCTACCTGTCCAAGTTCTTCATTGAGATTGGAAGTACGAGCCATCGCAGCAGTGTCTGTAGGTTCATAGTGCATGTCTATGTCCTACAGATAAAAAAAAGTATATATATTTAAAAATTAGTCTTCCATAACTTATTACAAAAAATCCAGTACGTAAATAGAAAAGGTAAGTGTAGAAGAGCAGACCAAACATGAATATAAGTTATCTACTTATGATTATTTCAACATGGGAAGCCACAGACACAATCAGATCACTTCCAAGAGTCCCCAGAAGAAATTAGATTTCCTCTTTAAAACAAAAATCTGTATGATTCTTTTGAGATTTTACTCTGATTATTTCCCGTGATCTGTATTATTGAAAAACTATTGTACCCATGCATCTAAAATAGATTTAGCGACAAGCAGAAATACTACATTGTAACACTTAGAGAGATGTCAGGCTTAGCGATTTATACTGTATGCACAACCAGTCATTTCTAAACAGCAAGATAAATATACCTTGAGATAAAAACATTAAGATAAATTTAAGAGTACACAATAAATGTAAGGTACATCATAAGTGGTGGGTTTTTTGTGTGTGTGTTTTTTTTTTTTAACTTGTTAAAAAAAATAATAATCAGAGTTTATTTTTAAATTCAGTAAAAGATTAAAACATTGTGAAGTATGGCAATGTAGTGCAATAGATTGCAGACGACAAACTTCTCTATACCAATATGATATGCACACACACAAAGATAACGTTTAAGATAATCTGGGACTCTGGACATTTATTAAGATAAATTAAAAACAACTAATCCCTCGTGACGTGAAATGGGGGGTGAACAGAAGTTAAAAGTCTTTCAGATTTGTTGTATAAACAGTTGCCAATCTACACATTCAAAATGGGTGAGCCTTTGTTGAATATTTATTTTAGAATACAAAACATCAAGGAAGAATTTCTTTGCATTCTCTTATTTGTCAACGATTTGTTCTATAGCACAAAAGAAATGAAGAAATCAAAACCAGCAAACTGCTCACAAAAAGATTTAACTTTTAAAATAAAGGATACGCTTCACCTGCTACTTCACACACACTTTTATCTGTATCTGTATGACATCAAATCTCACACACACAAATCTATTTCTGACATTTGATCAAGAAATCAGATTAAAGAGTTCAGAATGGTATGATTAATCTACATTTGGAAAAAATGGAAAAATTGAAGGCATGCTATGATTAATCTACATTTGGAAAAAATGGAAAAATTGAAGGCATGCTATTAAAAGCACTTACATGGTTTCAAGGAGAATATCTCACCCCCACCCCAAACAGAGTAAACCCTTCTTTTCCCTCATTAATTCATTAAGAAAAAAAATTGAAGGGTGCCAAAATGATCTTTATATATATCTTGTAAGAGATAATACTAACAGCCACTGGCTTTGTACAAAAAACCCCCATTAAACTATGGTGGTGGTGGGTATCTCAGCAAAATACCGAGAAAACCAAAACATGGGCTATGCTTAGAAAGAAGAAGTGAAACTGGACAAAACTCCACTGGACTGCAAAACACTTATGATCATTCTGGATGAAACTGATACCTGAATATTAATAATGAGAAAGTACAAAGCACATAAAAACATGTTCCAAAAAGCAATTTGGTGCAGGTATAAAAGCACTAAATAAACCCATTTATTATTACCTTCTCAGATTCCAGAATTATAATAAACAAAACAGCATACTTAAGTATTTACATTAAGAAAAAGTCTGAAAAAAATGTATACATAGACAAGCAATCAATCATTTCACTCACTTGTAAACCACTGGATTTTAGAAGTCAATGCATATTGTAAAAATAATAATATTTACCCAATTTATGAAATATGCCTGGATAAATTTAACAACTTCAAGTGTAACCAACAAACTGATTGGAATAAGATTATTGAAGAGAATGATGAAAGTCAAGAAATTCAATCCAAAGTTGCTTGCTCCACCATCTGCCAAAAACCAAAGCAAATAAAAAAAAAAAAAATTTAAGACCATACTTAAAAGTATGTATATACAGTGTATTCACAGTATTGCATTAACTGCTGATTTTTAAAATGATCTGTGTCTAAGAAGAAACTTGAGAATTAATTACAATATCACTTACCTATAAATATGATCTTCATAAGAGTTCAGCATCACTATTATAAAGTGCAGTTCAAATTTAGAGATCTTTGCCATCTTCTCCAATTTCTGAAAAGCAAACTTACCAGCCATTCCCTCTTTTGCTACATTTTAAGATCATAACCTGGGAATATCTATACATAGCAACCACACTCTAAACTCTGAATTTGAGAGTTTTATATTTTTAAAGGGGGAAATGTGTAGTGGAATGAATTTTTTCCTCTATCCACCCTCACGCCTTCCTATTCCCCCCCCCCAACCCAGCAAAATACTATGAAAAAGGTAAATTCACACCATGTGGAGAAAGACGAAATTAGAGAGTTTAATGAAAGCTCTGAAAGAACTGGAAATGTGAATATTAACATATATAACAAGTAGTTTTATACTACTTTTTCCTTTTAAAGTTTTAGATAACTCTAGTAGCAGCACCTCAGAGAGGATGCGAATGGGGAATAGCAGTCTGCTCTCCAGTACAGCAAAAGGGTAAAAGATGTAGCCTGCCTGTCTGTATTCAAAGATCTGTCAAAGAAAAACAGCCTCAGACAGGTTTCCACTGCCTATGGAATGTGGATCTGGTTGTTACTCTAAGATAAAAGAGAGCAGGTTTTGGATACTTTCATTAATACCAATTCCAGCATCAAATGAAGTACCAGCCTAAAAGAGCAGAGAGCTAATATAAACCATAACATTGATATTTTCAATAATGACTACCAAGATTAAATGAAGTTTGATACCTATTGCTACCTGTAAATAAAATACTATTCAGATATTTATTGTTAACATTAACACTTTTTTTATCATCCACAGACAGATTGTTCTAACTTAATATTAAGAGGATTCAGAAATATGGGGCACTGCTGGGAACCTGTTTCACTACCACATAAAAATTCAATAACTAAAGGGAAAGGGGAATAAATTGCTTCTTATATATTAAAAGTACCTAGTACAAGAACAACTGAGCTGAATGCAGCCTTAAAGGGCACACCTTACAAAACCCAACACAATTTCATTTAATCATGGGGCATAGATCAGAACACAAACTGACAAGGATAATCACTTGAACACACAAAATATCAATGGCCGCTATTTCATGTTTCTTTTTTCAGGAATAAAACCAAAAGCTTCTGAACTGCTTCACTACTGTGCTAACCACCATATTCTGAAAACTTTTACATTTCCCAGAAAAGAAAAAAAAAAAATGCACTGAAAAGAAGAATCAGATGAAAAATAACAAATGATGAAGCACATCCAATGCCATCCTTTTTTATTACTGGAAATTGTCAATATTCCAGTAAAGATTTCACTTTTTTCCACCTCACGATGGAAATATGAAAGTTAAGTTTCTTTCTTTTTAAAAAAAAAAAAAGTTTCTTCCTCAGCATGAAAAAGAAGAGAAGCAAGGTTCTCAATAAACAAAATTTCATCATAAATGCAGACAACTGTTTTGTTCAACAGAAACTTTAGGAGAGTGCCTAAAGATTTTTCTTTTAGAACTGACCAAACCACCCCATAATCCCTACTTTGATGACTACATTCAGCAGCTTTGTATTCAAGACTGTTGTTTCAGGAGCAGAAAGCCTAGTTCTGGTTCTACTGCCTAAGTAAAGAAGGCTCTAGACTCACCATAAGAAATTCTGAAAACATGAATAATTGACCACAAAATATATTTATGAGAACTTCCTTTAAACCTAGTTCCCTCATTGAGGGTCAAATTATGTCAATATGTTGCATGCTGCCATGAAGGCCCACATACCATCACATTGCCTTGCATTCACCCTGAGTACAGCTGCCCAGTATAGTATGTTAGATGAGATCTTTTGTGCCTGTTTTATCTTCTTTAGGAGCAGTCTGCTAAGATCTGATGTTGGCAGCCAATAATTAGTTAGATCCCTGTATAGTAAAAATTATAAAGCCACAGCATCATTTCCTGGGATGAAGGAGTTTAAAAATTCAGAAAAGTCACTGCAGCTTCAAATGTAATCCATCGGTAATAGCCGAAAATGGCTTTAGTCTGACGTCTAGGAAGCTGACTGTTTATGCCAGTGGAATGCTGATACAGACCTTGCTGAGCTGCAGAGATGTAGAGGCTGAAAGATGTAGAGGCAAACAACAAAGCTCCCCTTCCTGAATTTAGCAAGAGCTCAGATGGCACAGAAAGGTAAATATTATACTTGCTGTGATATACCTAGTCTAATGACTTTGGTCAACAACCAATAAAGAAAGACTGATTAAAAAAAAAACACACTGTGTAAAGGATGGTAATCATCCTCCTTTCCAGATATGAAAGACAACTGAACACTAAAATATTAATATATTATTTTACATCTTACAGTTTAGATCAAGATACCAGTCTCTTCCAGTATGCTTTCGATTCCATATAGCTGAACCAATAGAGCAGATCAAAGACATGGCAATAAGGATGCAGAACAGAATCAAAATCTGAATATTCGTAATTCGTTCCACATTAGACATTTTAAGAGGTGGACTTGTTGAATTCTGCAAAAGACAAAAACCACAGTGGCTATTAAATATTAGAAGAGGTACACACAGTTCTCGCTTCTCAAATTGCACGTTACTGCATCCTTTTCCAAATATTCTCCCAAATACATCACCATCATAAATGGCATAACTGTTTCACTCGAAAGAAAAAAAAAGCAGCAGCTTATAAATCCATGAATTAGACCTTTAGATTTGGTCACAAGCAGTTTAAACAATCACACAGAACACTCATAACAGCAACAGCAAACAGTAAAAATGAATGTGCACATACCTTATCAGTGCTACAGAAGACAATTGCTAATACAAACAATCAAACTTTTTCAAATTACTGTTTTACAAATCAGAAAAGCAATAAATAAGAGACATGCATGACCAATCTGAAAGCATTCTTTTTTCTCAACAACTGCATCTCAATTTTGGTATTTCAAAGAGCACTAGGAATATTAATTTCATAGTCTGAGAATGGTTCTCTTCCCTCTCATTTTGCAAATAAAGTTTCACTTTGTTTTCTGACAAGAATGCTTACCTTTGTACTTGAAAGAAAGCTCCACAAGAGGACAGTTTTAGGAGCAGTCAAAAATAAAAAAAGATGAACAGGCAAACTATAGTGATCCAACTTGCTAACGAAATAGTTTTCAAAACACAAGTTACAAAATAGAATCAACGAATATGCTTACTAGTGGAAAAACTACTTTGTGGCTGACTAATAACAACAAGAAATTGCTTTATTTTTATTGGTTTTACTTCATAAGAAGGATGCTCTATTACTGACATTTTAGCTACTATATTGAATCCAGCCATGTTTTCTGAAAGGATTTTCTGTGCTGTGTAACGGCATAATAAGGTAACAAAACAGATAATTTAGAGAAAATCCAAGTAACAAACCTGCATAAGTTTTGTGTCATGTCCCGTCTAGACAACTATCCCATGAACCCACTGAGTATTTCTCAACTGAGCTCCTCGTAGAAGAATCTGATCAGATCCCAATGGAACAGTACTAGAAGGAAGGAGTTTTATATTTTAGCATTAAAACAATCAATGTCAATGAATAAATGTAACCAGCAGTTGTTAAAACTAATTTCTCAAAATTTAGATTATTATTGTAAATATACCAGGAACCTGATTTTCATAGTTAACTTTTTGGGAGCATTGACAGAGAGAAAACTTGACAGTTACAAGCAAGTCCAAAAATTTAAGTTTGCAAAAATATTACTTACGACTTAGTTTTGGCTAAATCAATGTCAATGAATAAATGTAACCAGCAGTTGTTAAAACTAATTTCTCAAAATTTAGATTATTATTGTAAATATACCAGGAACCTGATTTTCATAGTTAACTTTTTGGGAGCATTGACAGAGAGAAAACTTGACAGTTACAAGCAAGTCCAAAAATTTAAGTTTGCAAAAATATTACTTACGACTTAGTTTTGGCTATGGACACTAAAGATATGGTACTACTAAGCAAACATACTGAAACTAACAAAGGCTAATTTTCCTGTGATTTATGATTATGAAGCTTTTTCCTAAGTGTATGCAGAAACTCAACTACTCTTACAAAATTGATTTTCCAGAGCCATTTTCAAATGAAGTAGTTTTCTGAACTCTCAACTTAATCCACTCTTACAGTGAAATAAATATCTTTTATGAACGTGATTAACTATTTAAAATTCACAACAACATTTCCTGCACCTTCTTTAAATTGCAAAACCAGGTAAGTTTACTTGTGTTATTCTTTTAGAACTGCACTGAGTAAATGAGCAACAAAACCTCAAAAGACGTTGGAAACATTTAACTGTCTTAAATTCAGGCAGGTTTTTGGAATCAGTTCTTGCAGAAACTAGAAAAAAAAATTTAATCTAGAAAAGTATTTGAGTGCTTTTCCATAAAAACCAAACAACTAACAAACACCACCCCACTGCAACTTAGTCCACTTACTTTCTAGGAAACTAGCACAGAGCATACTGACTGTTTAAGCAATCATTCTCCTCACCAACTAAGTATGCTTCAGCAACTGAAATGCTGAATGATATTGCCATGGAAAATAATTTCTAGGTGCAGGCACGTCATCAAAAGAAGGAATCGGAGAAGAAAGCTGAAATATAAAACATACTAAGATTTACTTGCTTTCTAAATCTGAACTGTGCTGCTCTTGTATTTGAGATGTGTTCATATCATGGCAAAATTAATAAATGTCCTTTCAAGTATGAAAGGAACTGCTGGGGTTTGAATTACACAAGACTCATTAAGAGAGACTCCTGTTTCCATCAAAGACTGCTTCTGCACTTATATTTACTTATTTGCATTCCTCGATCAGAATCATTCTAAGACTTTTGGACCATCCATCAGCACAGTATCTAGACATTTCAGTTAAGGAATGGATTACCTGTCATTCCAAGAATAATTAGATATTTTTAGTCTATTAACACTAACATGAATGTGTCAGAAGATGAAAGAAAAATAACTTTCTCTGGTTATATGCAAGCCCACCCCCACCCCAACAAATTGGAAACCTTTTCAACTATGGACCTTCTCTGGAATGCCAAAAGACTTTCTGTCCCATCTACTAATACAAGAGAGTCTAGGAAGACCGAAGTCAAAACCTTCCACTCTTAATTCTTGTACTCCTTGAAAAGTCAGGTGAGTTCTAAGACTCTTCCTGCCACTTCTTGATCTTCCTCTTTGTTTTCCCTTCTTAAAAACTGTGAAGAACATGCAGTAAAGTGCTTTCTATTGCAGGATCCATTGATTCTTTTTTCCATCATGACACTGGCTCTCAAATGAATACCCTTCTCCAACTTGGGACAGAAATTTATCCTCAAGGGTCTGTTACTGGGAAGACAATCAGAACAGAATTGGGACTGCAGTCAGTGGGAGTTGTCTCCAGCAGAAATGGTACACAGACCAAGGAGATGAAAACATACAGCAAAATAGAAAAGCATAGAAAGGGCATAGAAAGCCCAGATCTGCCAGGTGTCATGCTACTGATCCTCAAGATTGTGATCTTACTCCACTCTCTAATGAGGTGACGGTGCGATGACTTGGCAGAGCTCTCAAGTCTCTATTTCCCAGCCTCAGCCTTCTCAAAACTGCTCCAACTCATCTGATCCTTCTTGTGTGCTACACAACTAACGACTCCTCAGCAACATATTTGGGTTGTATTCAGTAAGGGATGTTCTCAATAGGGAAATACCCTTTCAGCATACTTTCCTGACAGGGCTGTCAAGGGTATATTAAGAGCTAGTAATTTCTAAGACACATTTGAAAGCTTACATACCAAAATGTTTTTCTTAACAAGCATACTTCACTCTTATCCAAAAATTTTCTTAAGAATGTCTTCAGGAAAACATTTACTGGTTATCCAGACCTAAAGTATCTGCCCAATATCTTGTTTTTAACTTGCTCACCCTTTTTCTCTGAGCCATTATCTAATTATAATTTCAAATTTATCTAGGCTAAAGAACTTTTCTCCTTTCTCTAGCTAATTGTCTTCATTGACTAAAACCAAGTGACATGCTTCTGTATGTTCATGAGCATAACAAAGAGCTGCACACTTTGGAGATAAGAGGTAACTCACTCAAAAGCTGAGGATACCACGAAAACGTTTTTGGCCTCTTAGTCCACAGATTTAGCCAAAGGGCAAAATAACTGTAGTGGAGTTCTACCTCCCTGAATACCGAGTATCCAAAAGCAAAAAAAAGAGAACCTTTCTTTTTTTGAGTTGCTCTCCCATGAAGGGAAAAAGAAAAGACTGAAAAGGTCAACCAGATTTTACCATTTACGGCACTCCAATGAGTTATCTAAAGGGAAACAAAGAAGAGGGAGATACATTTTCAGCATCATCTATTGCTTTTGCAAAAATGTTGAGATGGTAGTGCATAAAGTGGAAATCACAACTGCCGGATCTACATAATCTGGTAGGAAGGTCTTTGTCCTGGTTTTGGCTGGGATAGAGTTAATTTCTTCCTAGTAAGCTGGTACAGTGCTGTGTTTTGGATTTAGTATGAGAATAATGTTGATAGCAACAACTAAAACATCAGTGTGTTAAGTAGTGCTTACACTAGTCAAGGACTTTTCAGCTTCCCATGCTCTGCCAACTGAGAAGGCCGGAGGTGCACAAGAAGCTGGGAGGGGGCACAGCCAGGACAGCTGACCCAAACTGGCCAAAGGGACATTCCATACCATGTGACGTCATGCTCAGTACATAAACTGAGGGAAAGCTGGCTGGGGGCACCGCTGCTCAGGGACTGGCTGGGCATTGGTCAGCGGGTGGTGAGCAATTGCATTGTGCATCACTTGCTTTGTATATTCTTTTTATTATTATTAGTAGTAGTATTTTAACTATTAAACCGTTCTTATCCCAACCCATGAGTTTTCACTTTTACTCTTCCTATTCTCTCCCCCATCCCACCGGTGCGGGGAGAGTGAGTGAGCGGTTGTGTGGTGCTCAGTTGCCGGCTGAGGTTAAACCACGACAGTCTTAAAAGGTCTGGATAAATAAATACCAGTTAGATGAATCTGTGCTACCTCTAATATGGGCAGAAAGAAAACTCATCCCTGATTTTTCAGGTTGGAAATAAGGTCAGGATCCAAAAAGAGTTACTTACCTGCAATTCTTTTTCACTGAAGGTAAATATTATATTAGAGCCACACTTTTGGAACTACCTACTGCACAGGAACTATATCCAAAATATTCCAGAACTGAATTTCTCAAATGACAAATTGCTTGACCAGCAGATGGCATGCTCCTACACATTCTTGAGGCATAACAGCCATCAGCACGTTCAATGTTTCTTTTTTAAATCAAATTTTAAAATTAAATAATTAGATTAAAAAGAAAAGTATGTTTTTCCATCTAGCCAAGGAGGAAGGATGCATGTGTGGATCTATTATAACTATTACCTTCAGAGAAGAATTACAGGTAAATGTTTTTCTCTTCTTAACGACAAGTACAGTGGAATTATAATAGATCCACACTCTTGCAACTGAAAACTCCCGGAATGCATCTGTAAGAAATCAGTAAATAAAAAATGGAATATAAAAAAAAAAAAAAAGTATTTAATAATTAGTTAGTACTATATATATCTCAGTCTAAAACCGCAAACATGAATAATATTGTATATGGAGAAATAAATGCCTACCAAATAAAAAAGAAATCCTGTAAATCTTTGGGAATGAACGACTCAACAATTCTGGATCTAGTAATGGATTTTATACTCCTAATGCATCATGTTTGGTTTGAACCCATAGAAAACTCCAAATATCAATATTTGGTAAGCACTTAAGTATTTTAAGAATTTTTGAAGCGGTTTTACAAGCATGTATGTTGTAATTGCACTGAGGCTGTCTATTTTTACAGAAACATACTTTCAGCAAGCTAAGGTATTAAATGCCTTTCAGCTATCAAATTAGAAGAATTGGAGGTATATAGTGATGGACTCGGTTCCGCTCCAGGCTTAGACAAACAAAAGAAAACAACAAGAAAAAAAACAGACAAGAAACTACTTCTATTCAGCTTCTATAACAGAAGCTTAACAGGCAAGGAATGAGATGCTTAAGAAGCGAGTTACTAGGTACCTATTCCAGAACTATTAGATTTTGTTTAGCGCCGCCTTCTATTATTAATAGCTATTGCTTTATGAAGGTCAACTAGTATAAGAACTCAAGTTGTAGACATTAGAAGTACGGTTTTACCCCTCAAGTTTTTTTAAAGAATAAAGTCTAATAAAGAATACATCAGAAAAGTTTTTTACCTCTCTAGTCTTAACAGAATAAAGACTTTACTATTCGTATTTTGACTTGAGTAGTTTAACAACATATAGCTATCTACCATTAGATTGAATCTACTGAGATGATCTTCCTTGGATTTACATACCCATGCCCATCCAGTCTGATGTTTCCAACAAAGTCATAGAGATGTCGGTTTGGGCTCTCACATTCAATTCTGCCTGAAAGTCTCATCAAGCTTTCTATGTCCTTTATGTCTGATGTTAGTGGCAAACCCTGTAAACAAAATTAGTTTGTCATGACATTAAAAATCACCTTCCAATATATAAATCTATGTATTATAAATCTGATAGTGCAAATGCAGAAAACCAGTATCCCTATGGGAACAAAATGGGACTGCTACACTTTGCTGTCACACTGCTGGATGCTACAGACAGTGAAAAAGTCACCCAGATATCTTAAAACATCATGATGAAGACAGGGTGATAACCAATCATATAACTCAGTAAGAATGTCCCTGCATTCAGCACACTCAGTCAAAAACAGCTATTCCCTACCTGCCCCTCAAGGCCAATACTGGCACTATTGGCTTCTTTCTGCAGGGCTTCTCCCTCATCTATCCTCCAAAAACAAAACCAATACCCAAACTACAAATCTTTCCACCTATTTTCCCAAAGAAAAATCCTAAAACAAAGTACAAGGCATGGCTTAGGAGTAACCATTCGTTCCTTCCGCTTAATTAATTGAACAAAAACTTTTACGATGTCAATAACCCACAGCTTTTTATTCAAACCATTAAAATTTCAGTCTTCTAAAATGGCCATTAATGTCATAAAATATGTTTTTATAAGCAGTTAATAGACTAAAAGAATATTAGCAATATTCTCAAAAATGAAATTCCTACCTGTCGAATTTTTAAGTTTGTCTCACCATCTAAGTTAGATGTTTCGATGTAGCACATAGCTTGTGGTTCACTAATAAGAAAAAAAAAATCCTTAATTTTAAATTATAAAGTCAAAATCCATGAACTTTCTGTAATCTTTTAATAGCTATTTATACAATCGTTTTCTTTTCCTTACCAAATCTTCAGAACTAGAATTTATAGCCGAATCTGTAAAACCAACAGTACTTTACATTTCCAGAAAAGTTTGCCAAAATCTACCTTCTTCGATGAAATGCTGCTAAAAATGCTGTACATAGTAAGTTTTCTACATTTTTACCACAGACTAAGATACAGGCACAAATGTAGTGCATTCGTAGTGCCCACTACTGTAGGCAGCAGTAGTTTAGACATGCAAGTTTTCTTGTAAAGGGTTCTCTTATTAAAAAAAAAGTCTAAGTTATGGATAACAATACAGTTTTTGAAATATATCTGTCCTCTATGCAATTTAAATTTTTTTTTTATAAATTAAAAGTTTTAAGTTTATGTAGAACATTACTACTTGAATAGTCCATCTATTTGACATATACTGATAAAAGGCTTATGGCATTTTATTTTTTCAATACAATTTTTTGATGTATATCACAGCAGTATTTTGTAAAATACTTCTAGGTTTTAAAACATATTACAACCATTATAGAAGTGTTAACTAGGAAAAGAGAGATACAGAAGGACAAGATTATTTTTCTGCAAGTAGATAGTAAACAAGAACAGGTCTAACAGGTCAAGATTTCCGAATTACTCCACTCGGCTCCCATTTTCTGGACATGAGGACAGAACACCTACTACTTATATCTATGATAGAAAGAAGTTTTGATCCTGTAAAGGACCAGAGGAGTCACAAAAATCCCTTACAACTTAAAAGAATAGATGTTTACTCTCTATACCGCTTTAAAGCTTCTAATATTTTCCTTCTTTCTAGCATGAAATTCAAGCATCAAGTGTTTTTTAAACTTTGCTTTCTTAATGCAACAGTGGCTACTGATAAGCGAATTAGTTTTAAAATGCTTGCAAGATACAGTTCTGCAGCTTATTCTAACATTTTTGTAAAGCAAAAGCATTAAAATGTGATAATTATTTATCATAAATTCATTTCAGGCTAGCATTTTCTTCTTGGCAAACTTTTCTAAAAATGTAAATAACTTCTGTTTAGATCGTTTGGATGGAATCATCGGTATAAAAAATTATCACAATTCTAGCATTTATATTAGTTAATAGTAAAAAACAAACAATATTTTTGTGAAGCACTTTTAAAAGAGACTAAGGCAGCAAAGACATTTCAAGTGAGACACATGCTTAATTGTAATTACTGTAGCAGACAGCAGTGACCTCCAAAGTAAATAAGCTACAGTTAGATCAAGGCAGGCCCATTGATTTGTTAGGGAAAAACAAAGTGCAGTAACAGTGCAGACAATAGCATAAAGCTGACGTGTCTAAGAAACATGCGTTTTGTCACAATACACAAGAACAGCGCTGCTTTTGCCAGTGCATGCAGCAGAGACTGTGCAACATCCAAGTTTGTGCAGAGGGTCCTCTACCAGTCCTACCAACATTAAACTATATTCTTTGCTGAAAACAGTGGGTTGGTATAAACATGTATATTCTTCTTAATTTGCTCTAAGGAATTAAACATATTTATCCTGGTGTTTTACTGTGTGTTTATTCAATGACAACTTGTCTGATAAAATTTCATGGGGATAGTGTAAAAACAGAGGACTGAAATAAATTTTAATTTCTTGGAGTGTTACTGTGTATTTACACTTTAATGATCTGTACTTTTATCCACCAAACCCTTTGTAATTTTATAAATGTGTGGGTTTTGTTGAAGAAAGGTGAACAGCAAAGCAAAGATTATCAACATGGCAGTGTTCTTCATATTTGGTATATGAGGACCCACGTACACGTATCCTGTGCAACTAGTTTATTCTAACCTTGATGACAGACTGATGAGATCAGCTGGGAGATGTTCCCCATTGGTCACTTTCACTACTTCCCCTACTGCCACCTACACATCCCAGTTTGAAAATTATTAGAACAGAAAAATAAGCGATAGTAAAAAAAAAAAAAAAAAAAAAAGAAAAAACCAAAACCCAAACAAATGGACAAAGACAAAAAGAGTTTGAAATTACTATACAAACAATACATGTTAATTAAAATGTCTGATGACAATTTTTTCAAAATCTATTTTAATCAGGTCAGAAACAAAAGAGGTAGAATATTTTCATTTTTACTTGAGTGGATTGTTTTACTGTAAGGCACCAATTTTAAGCTGCAGAACACATTGATATTGTACAGTAAAAATAAAAAGCTGTTACGCTTATTTCTCAACTGACAAAGTTTCTAGCCACTCCATACATGAATTAAAAAAAAAAAAAGCCACAACAAAAGATTTTCCACCAACTTTTCAGAAAAGTCAGGTGACAAGAACGCTTCTATGTAGACATGCTGAAAGTGATTTTGTGTTTTGTTTCAGCTTTGTAAATTTCAATTTACACTGAACTAGCAAGAACCAAATGGAATTAAATCTGAGAGGTTTGTGTCCTTCCACTGTAAGAGATTATAGTTTCCTAAAATAATTAAGATCCTCTTATTCTCCAGAAACTGCTATTGCTGGTAAAAAGAACCAAATATTATTAGTTTGAATTAAAACCAGGCCCACAGGCTCGCATTGCTATGGAAACCTAAAATGTAATTGGGCATCAATAAACATCTGGAAAGCAAAATTGATGAGACTGTCTTCCTGGAGAATGCATGGCTACGTGGAGATGAGCGGTGGAGGAGGAGAGCAGTTGCCGGTATGCAGGCAGAATTAAAGGTAATGTAGTAGCACAGGGTTCTCTCCTGGAAGGAGGGCTGCAACAGGACCCTAGTAATGTAACTAAGAAGGAAGTTTTAGCTGGAAGAAATGCCTGAACTGGGCCCAGAAAAGCAATCACGATTCAAGGAGTCCCCTTTGCAAACTGGATCCTAGAAGAAAACCTGACAGGAAAATTCAAGGTGAGTAATGGTCATAGTTGGGACAGTGTGTTCTGACAAGGGCAGTAAAGTGAGGTTAAACAAAGAGGTAACAGTCCTGACAAGTCCAGCAGCAGCTGACTATTATTTCAATTTATCAACACGTGATGTGGGATTCCTTCAGGGGGCACAAGGCTCGGAAAGAAGGCTTTGCAGGCAGTTGGTATTCTTCTGTGTGTAAACTACAGCTGGAGAACACTGCGACACAAGTGTCCTCCAAATCCAAAAGGGCAAAACAGTGAAGGCAAAGACTCAAATTTAGGAGCTTACTCAGGAAGATTATAACCAAGCTGCTCTGAGAGGATGTAATCCGTTTTGCTTGCAAAACACTAGGGTTAGCATGACAGAAAGTACTATCAGGCCAATAGAACAACTGTTTTTGCTGCATGGTGTATTGCCTATGAAGATCTTGGTGGAGAAGCACCAATAAAATTTATAAATGCTTCTCGAAGTGCAGAAGTAAAAGGTTAATAGAGGATACAAATACTAAAACATCTGAAATTATGACAAACATTAGTACTGAGGACAGACTGTGGAGAAAATTTACAGTATTAGCTGGAAACTACTTTACACTTGATAATTTAATAGAAGTATTTTAGAAACAGCTACACTTGATTTTGAGATATAATGGAAGACGGAATAAACAAGTCTCCACCACAGTCTGTCACAGAAATGCGTAAGATCCTAACCTTATTAATTGTATGTAAGAGTGGATTCATGAACTTCAGTGTGATCATAGAGGGTTTATACCTAATCCATAATGATACACATTACAATAATGCTTCTGCTTGTGCTAGAAAAAAAATATGGAAATTGCATTGTAAATATACAGTAATAAATCAAAATACAATTGATCATATTTAAACAATCTTCATTTAAAAAAAAAAAATCTTAGAATATGTTGTCTATTGACCTGATCAAATAGATGTTGAAAAATGTGCATCTTCCACATAAGATGTGGATTTCTTAAATAAAACCATCCAAGGAAATGATGATAAACAACTTCTGATTGTCCATGTAAAAAGAGTCAAAGCATTACATGCTAAAAATTAAGTCTTGCTTTCAGTGCTGAAATTATTCATAAAATACATATTAGAGAATGAAGTGAATGTTCAGCTCATAAAGACAGTGCTAATTTGATGGTTCACATATCATGTTCATTTTTTTTCCTGATTCAGCTATCAAACTGGTGATTATATCCATTAAAAACCATTTCTGTTCCCTGTAATATACCAATTTTAATTTATTTGTAGTATGCAACTTGTTAGGTACTATCAAAAGGCCAACCTGGTTAAATATGGCACTTGAGGTCCAATTTTTAGACAGAGAATCAGCCTTTTTTGTATTATATCCAACAACAAAATCACAGACTAAGTTTTTCTTCGGGGTAAATTGAATGCCAGTGTAATTTTAAAACTGTAATTGTCACAGTTTAAAGAAACACTGCCTGAAATGATAAATGCCCAAATGAACAAAAGACTACACTTCAGAACAGCAGCATTTTTGTTTATTCCTTATTTCCTTGGAGCAATCACAAATAAATAAATAAATAAATAAATGCAGGATAGAGAAACCAGCCTCTACACTATAAGCATCAGTGGGCATCTCTACCTTGATGAGAGCAGTACAGTGTCAGCAGGTATATACTCTTTGCCTTTTATTATAACTATATCTCCAACATCTACCTGAAAGAAAACTGGGAATTGGTTAATGGTCTCAAACAAAATATGTTATCCCTTTGTTTTAAGCACAGTAAATATTTACCTGCTGAATTTGCTAGAAAGACTGTTAGAAACTCACACACTTAGAGAAGCCTGTAGGTATTAGGTACTCAAAGGTTACTGGAATTCTTTGGAAATCTATTCTTTAATAGGCCTAATCCTGACCTTGTCTATGTAGTTCTTTACTTTTGCTAGTTATTGTAAAATATTTTATTTGAAGACTGAATTTAAGTTAAAGAAGACATTAATCTCCCCTAAGATCACAGTTCTTTTGCATCACACTATATACCTTATCCTTGCTTCTTCAAAGGTATAAACCAATTTCATCTGAACCTTGCCTCCAAATTACCATGGGTCAAATTTTGTTCAAGCTTTCAGGTACGGAAACCAATAAAACTAAGGGACTAGATAGACAGCATAACATTTAGTCCTTGAAAGTTACCTTTAACAGTCCCTTACTAACGACTGCATAACAGTCTTTAAAATTCTCATGGTTTAAGCCAAAGAAGTTCAGCAAATACACAAAGTAGCTAGTTTCCAGAAAGAAGTTTCTTCCTTGGCACATCAAATAATACTAAGGAACTGTATGATTTTGCCATATGTGTGTACTCCCAAGTCAATCATATTATTCAAGTTATTTTTCGCTGAACTTAAAGCCCACCATTTAACAGCAGTTTTGCCTGACTCATGCCATCAAAACTGACTTGACTTAAAAGTACATTTTAAGAGACAAGTATTAACAAACAAAAAATAAAATACAAAAGACTATACATTTCCCATCATACCAGTTAATTATTATCAATGATGATTATTTGGAGAAATAAAGCAAATATTAAATCCGCATTACGCTCTGAAAGTCACCAACATAAACACACACCTTTTCCCAGTGGACAATCTCCCATGCACCATTTCGTAGTACTGAAAAAAAGAAAAAGAGAATTTTCCAGTTGGACAATCTAACTGCAGTATACAGGTATGTGTTAGATTCCTTATGAAAAGCCATACAGACACAGCTCATTTACACAGTATTTTACAGCATGCCTTGTTTCTATAAATTCAGGTCAAGCATTTCAATTATACAGCACATATTCTGTATAACAGTTTTTGTACCATAAAATCTTATTACAAAGTCAATCAGAACATTTTACAGGGTTTGAGAATCAATTAAATCTGATATAGATTGTATGGTAACGTGGTGTTTTCTAAAGTAAATTAGTAATTGGAATAAAAAGTTCTGAAGTCAAAAAGTTATGAAATTATGGGGAGGGATCAATTAAAGAAATATTTTCTCAGTTCAAATATTGATGAGGTTCATACAAAAGAGATTCATAAAAAGTCACCAGCAGGCTTCTTAGGATTCAGCTGTTCTTACTGTTATTTGCATGTCAGAGAACTTTAGCATCATTGCAGTCATCTCCTCCATAAATATATTGGAAAACCCCAAAAATCAACCCATGCCATTTAGCGTAAGATTTAGTACAGATTTTTCCTGGCAATAGCAATTAATATTGCAAGCACACTCCACTAGTCTGGTTTCAAGTATTGCTACTATGATAAAAAACCATGCCTTGTTTGCCAGTTAACTGCCAGGATTGTGTTTTCAGAGAATAAAAAAGGTGACTTTTTTTTTTTAATTAGCACCAGTTACAAAGCCATTGAAGATTGATGTGAGAAAAGAAAATGAAATGAAAAGAAAACGTATTGCCATGTATCAATACTCGGATACCTCCAAGAGATTGTTCTCTTTCACTGTGTCTCCCAGCTTTCAAACTGTCAGGATGTTTATCTAAGCGCCTGATCAGGACCCAATTCTTATGCAAGCATGTGTTGATTTCAAAAAAGTGGATCAAAATCTGGGAATACACATGGCCTTTACATCTAAGTCTTCCTTGAGGTTCTGTCCAGACTGACCCCTGTTCTTGTATATCTCAATGATTTCTGCGAGTCGTTACCTAACCTGCTGAATAATTCTTTAGGAAGAGATAAATTCCCTTACCCTTCCTTCCTCCAAATTTATTAGTGCTGATATGCTCAGGGCAATGGTAAATGGAGCAGCCTCCCTTTCAGACAGTAACCGAGATATTTAAGTGACTGTCTCACCAATCAGCTGGTCATTACACAAAATCTATTTTGACAAACCATTTCCCTCCACGGGGAAAACTACAGATCCAGAGTGAGGACTGGCTGTAATAGTGTCCTAAGGAACTCAAGACATTTGATAATTGTGCCACCAACTACCTAACTTCCATCCCCTTGTGTCAGCAATACTGTTTGTGGGGCCACGGTATCAACCAGATGAAAGAACTGATGAGGATTAAAAATATACCTTGCAGTAATCCAGATGACTAAATTTCACAAATAGCTATAGTAGAATAACTGCCAGTGGAGTTCTGCAAGTCTGAAATGTAAATAAGCTGTCAGAGGTGGCCAGGAGCTTCTTAAGAAGTGCTGGCTGCAGAAGCACTTGCACTGCTGAAATACATCCTAAGGGTGTTTCACATGCAGCCAAGCTGACCTAACATAGCATTGCCACTGCAAAGGGAAGGTCCTGTTCTGCCCCCACCCCATGCAAAGGTGTGTGCCCTCACTGCTTAATGCGTGCCTCTGGTGTTTGGTGGACCCTTTGATGAGCCAGTTTAACCAACTAAATGGAAGGAAACGGTCAGCTTTTCTTTCTGGATTTGTTTCCTGCTGGTTTAGCTGGTTAAAATCAGCTCACAAATGGATGAGTTGGACTCATGATGCTGAGACACCTGAAATCTCAAGAGTACCCTAACCCTAGCTTGATCCAATAAGCTTTTAAGCACAATTAACATACACTGACATTCAATTAAATCCATTTTCTTATGAGAACAAAAGAAGTGGTGGTGTTGCTATACACCTCTTATATATGATTAGAGAACTTGTGCCATAAAGTCTTCTGCAGCCTGTATCTCCCATTTTACAGCTGTCTCTAACAACTAACTTTCAAAAGCATGCTCCATCTGCCCTGTAGAAGACCACTTCACCACACTGCAGAAATGCACATTTCATCATGTCAGTGTCTGACGGTGTCCTGCTGTACGTGTATGCAGCCTGAGGTAACAAAAATCATCCCTAATGCAGCCTAATAAATCAAAATCCCATGCAAAAGGTTTTTTGTAGTAATGGGCATTTAGGAAGTTAATTACTTTAGGTTAACTGAGATACAGATGGTCTTTAAGGAACAGACAGATGAAGGGAAACCCATATACAGAATCTATACATGCACATGTCATTTTGTTAACAATTTTGTATGTTTAAAAGACAACCAAAGGTGGAGCTGGATTTATAATGTACTATGCACTTCACTATTTTTCAGGGTTACAGAACTGCTGAATACATGAAAACAAAGTAAGAGAGTACCATACTGATTAACTTTTTAATTATTGCTTTGACAATAGACTATATTTGACAGTACACTAGGATTGATGTACTTATCCTGCATTAGCTTAAGAAACTTGCTTCGCTAGCAATATTTTATGTATCCTCATTACACTTTCAACTTCCACTTTCAACTTCCAAGATGCTCTTTTGCATGCATGGAGCATTCAGGAATTTTAGGAACAGTCACCAAAGAGCCTAATGAGAGGTAACCAAGGAGAAGAGGCAGGAAAGACATAAAACAAGTCCTTTATTAACTTAAAACTTTGCACACTCTGGACAAAAAAAATATTGAAAAGGCACTTCAAGATTCACTGCCATCTAAAACTGCTGGTTGCAATCTCAAACACTATGAATGCTTGATGAAAGAATTCTGGATGCCTACATTAAGTTTTCTTTTGTTTTTTATGTATAGATAAGAGGTTATCTGTTTCTCTAGGCCTGTTCTCTGGAGATTTCTATTCCCAGTGCCTTCAGTCCATAGATTTGTCTCCCTGTTCTGATCTCTCCATACCTCCTATTGAGCTACATGCTCAGTAGTTTCATTTTATCTTCCCCCCTCCGCCCCCCATAAATTTTACAGTAAACTTTAAGATTTATGTACAATTTAGGTAGGCTTTAAAATTTATGTTTTTAAATTAGAAACATTTCCAGTGGTTAGCAGTGCTAAAGATTTCTGATTATCTTTAGTCAATGACTACATACCTCCCTAAAAAACTTAAGGTTATGTTTGTTATTTATTTAAAAAAGACTCCATGTAAGATTCTCCTCTTTGTGGTATTTTTCATACTTTCTGCAATCAAATTCACATGACACTCATTTGTCCTCCTGTTTACAAAAAGAGGACCAGCTCTATCAAAAGGTCTACCTCAGAACAGGTAACATGAAAAGGTAAAGAGCAGCAAAGCAGGAAATTAAACTTGGACTTCCTACCTGACAAGCATGTTTAGGACATATTAGCTAACATCTCCCTCACTTTCTGAGCTAAAATAATCCTCTGATTTAATACTACTTCTTTCATTTTAAAATTTTAAAAAAAAAAAAAAAAAATCACATTCTGAAGTTTTGGTTTGGGTACACTGGCTAAAAATCTCATTATCTCTAATCAAACAATCACACTGATTTCATATTAAAAAAACAAAGCCAAAAAACTCCATTCATCTTCATCCACAGTTTTGAAGCAGCATAGAAAGATAGTTCCATTTTATGACTTTTTCTTCCAATTGCAGAATTTTCCAAAATGGAATTATTCAAAATTTGCTGGTTGAAAAAAATTATGATTTGTGTACTCAGAAATGCATAGACTTTTCATCATAACCTAGGCCCACTAAATATAACGATTATGATCTTTTAACAGCTACAGCATCACCTGTGTTAAATGAGTAAATGTTAAAGTTTCTTAGGAACCTCCTAAACTTAATCTAGAACATATTCCATTTTGTGGGACTAATGTGACTGCAAATTGTTATTTCAACTGTTTAGAGTCCAAATTTTGAAGTAATCTGCAATAGCAATTTCTCACTCAATTACCTGTCAGCAGTTCAGATTACATTACTACCATTTGCAAAAAATTCAAAAAACAAGCCCCCCAAACCACAATTAACAGGCTTTAAAAAATTTCCTACCTTGAGTTTGTTTCTTGTTCACCGCATTATCAGCTTTATGTCTTTTCTAAATTAAAAATGCACAGTGGTTAAAGACTTCTGTTGACATGATAAAGCTTTCACACTTAAGATAAAAAACACATGTATTACCCCCTCCCACTCATCAATTCAATAAACTGATTTTAAAAACATTTTAAACAGGACTATGGATTACTTGCATAGTTATGATCATCAGGAAAGTCACACCCAACTGCAGGCTAATCGTGGTGTACTAAAATGTCCTCTCATGTGGGCAATTGCTATCTAAGCAACTTCCTTATATAAGGAAGCGGTGTATTTGTGTACCACAACTTTGCCCTTTCCCAGAACTAGGAGATGATTCTACCAGAGCAAAGATCATGGAACCATTCTTCATACAAGTGTCTCATACAGATCTGAAGTCAAGCAATGACTGGGTAAACACATGACTTCACTTCCACTAAGTGCCTGCAGACTTCAGCAACAGTAACAAAGACAAACAAACAAAAATCAGCAAAACCCCCCCACCCTCCACCCTAAACAGGCCATGACATGCCTCAGTTTTAATATAGCTGTGAGAAACCTTTTGACAGAAGTCTTTTGATGCAGCTACTAACCACCAGCATTTTCAAGGTATAATCAAACTCATCTTAGCTACAAAAAGCTTAGGAGACTACTAGTTTAAACACAGTACTTAATAGTAATGAACTCAGTTCTTCCTGAGCAGGAACATGCTTTGGAAAATTAATTTAAATAGAATTAACTGGTTTAGGTAACCTTTTTGAATACAGCTACAGAATTCATGCCTTTGAAATACAAAGAAAATCAGAAGCAATCTTGTAAATTGAAAGAAAAATGAATCAAGCTACTTAAGAGATTTATTTCTAAAAAAAATGTTGGTATGAGACTGAGCTAGCAGCTCTTAAAAGGCCACCTTATCACTTTGCAAAGACTAAATCAAGGTAGTATTTTTCACTAGATTTTCCCAGATTATCAGCGGATTCTCCTTTCAAAAAGATGGCTGATTTTACAGATAAATAACCTTTGATCAATGGGAAGGAGCAACAACAACAAAGCAGGTGTTTATTTGCCCACAGGGAGAGTCTCCTCCAGCTTGAAAAGCAACAGTTTAATGTCAGTTGCTTTCTGAGGTATGATGGGTGAAAATCACTGGAAACAGCTGGTAATCTAGCACTGCATGACACAAATTTTGCTAGCACTTCTGAAGCATATACGGAAGACACATGCTGTTCACGAACAATGTCTTCTGCTAACATCTTCTGCTTCTTGGGATTTCACTCCAGAAAAGGAAGCATTTGGTTCTTGAGCTAAAAGTATTATTTTGATAAGTATATTTATTGATATCAATATATAAGGTTCCCATCCAAAGCCAATTAATCTTGCTTTAATATTAGATGAAGATAACCATTCCTGGAGATCTTGGATATCTCACTGTGTAAAGAAACTAAGACATAATGAAAATTAAAGGTTAAGGGAAAACACACTGAATATTTTACTATGCAGCAAGTGGTCAGCTTTCCCAGGAAAAAAAGTACAGCTGTCAGAGTCAGCCAAATACTCCTGCACGATATAACCAGCAGGCAACATTAAATTTCATACCTGTTTGACTACAAAAACAAAGTGAATTGTTTTATTTGGACTATAGTCTGTGAAACTCGGCTGTGCAAGTGAGAAATTCATGAAGTTACCATCAGATATATATATACACACATACATACACACAGAGCCTTTAAATTAGCACCTGAATTCTCCCAATCAGCTCCTTCATCTCATTCAGTTTCAACTAAGTATAGCAGGAATTAACTATGTGCTGAGACAATGTAAACTTAACAGAAAGAAAAATAGTATTTGAATTGCCTTCAGGTATCTCTGTAGCATTTGGTAATGAGAACCTTATTGTTTTAGCTAATATATGCAAAAACCCACTAAACCTGTTCCCTGTCTTCCCCCCCACGCCAAACTGTGCACTTCAAGTTGCAAAGAGCAAATGGTAGAAGCAAATGACATAAAAGTGAGTGGATGAGATAATTTTAAAAAGGACACTTTGTACAGTAGCAACAGCCTCAGTTTTATATTTGCCTAGACACTGACAGATGGTATAAGTCTGTAAGCATTAACAGCAGAATGGTTAAAAAAAATATCTGAAAGAACATGAATTGATTTTATGGCTTTTATAAAAAGGGATTTCATTTATATAAAGAGAAAGCAACACAGACATTTAAGGAGAAGCTGACTATTGGGCAGCAAATACTAGAAATGCAAAATAGAACAAAAACATTTAACAGAAACATCATCTCTTGCAGGACCACTCAACTCTGTGGCCCAGGAGCTTCATACAACCCAGGGGGGACAATGTATCTTGCCTACCATCCATTCACAGAGGTAACTGAGGAGAAGATTGAGTTGACTGTATCAGCAGGAAAGGCAGCACGTGACCAGCCACCCCCCTCCATTTCAGACCTCCTTTGCAGCTCACCACTCTTCCTCTTGATCGTGTTTCTGCACATACGTTGTAATTCTGCTCAAACACAATAAATCTCATGCTCCCAGGAAGCCTACTATTTGTGTGCAGAGAAAGATTATACTACCTGCAACGCTTTCCAAAAACCAAGAAAACAGCCCACAACATAAAAAAATGGGAACACTACTCCTCTAGTGGACAAGGCACTCTGCCATATTACGATGTATCTAACTTCTTGTCCTCCACATAACATTTCTGCAGAACTAAACGAGAACAAGAGCAGATGAAGAAATTCTTAGCATCTAGAGTGATTTGGTAAATCATCAAGACTAATTCCTTAGTTACAAAAGACATCAACTAAAAGACTCAACTATGTTACGCAAATTAGAGAGACAGGTTCTACCATATGCTTTCAGTGAAGAGCAGACAGGAAGGTACACAGAAAACCCCAACATCTTTTGTATGAAGTGAAACAGAGCCTGAAATTCCTTTCCCTACCCACAAAAGAGAGGAAGTCAGAATGGACACTTCCAAGTCTGGACAATATCCCAGCTCTTTCAAAGTTTTCATTCAATGCAAGAAGCAAGCAAAACAACCACCACCACAAACGCTGACTGGAGAGAGCCAGATGCCAAGGAAAGCCTGGCAGAGTTAGGGGCACCTGCCTAACAAGGACAAGCATTCCATGTGTGTTCCTGGCCATCAGGTGTCAGCAGATCACACTTAGCACCAAGACATGAAAGACTAACAGTAAATTGCACTGGGCTGGAGCAACGGGAAAAAATGAGAGAGGCCTATTCCCCTTGCTGTCTACAAAACTGTGCAAAGTCACAACAGTGAAACCAAGGATTTTATGCATGTGACTTTAGAAATAGAGAGATACATCAGATGCATGGACCTGGATTTGACAACTGGGGAAAATCCATTTTTAAAACTTTAAAAATGGCACATTAGTGACCTGTACTCATTCATCTAAAATGTATTAAACCAAACAGACTACTATTCTAAACATACTAACAGTGTCACATTATAATTCCAGTAGCAAGCTAAAAGACACTTTCTAAAAAGGTCCAGGAATTACTTGGTCGAGAAACAAAAATCCATCCAGTTTCAGGTATGGAGGACAAGTGAAGATGCTTGAGACTATGCAGCCTCCTAGATCCTCAACTCCGAGTTCCTGAGGGCTTATCTATTTTTTTAAATGCACCTCAAATAAAGATGTAAAAATAAAAATGATCCTGGGAAGATTTTTTTTAATCCTACCTTCTTCATTGTGAGTAAGGCCAGAAGTTCTCACAATTTTTCTATAAAATGTTAGTCTAGTATCTCATTCACAGATTGAACTTAAATCCAGCTCACAAGTATAATTAGTGAGAGTAAAGGACTCTGCTCCTGCTCATGCAGGAAGAAAAAAAGAAGTTTTTCTAACCAAATAAATATTTAAAGGTTATTTGGTTTTAAAATAGATTCCACCTGGGATGAATTCAGTAGCTTCCAATCTTCTTTTAGCAAAGCCCGTGTTTGAGAAAATTGGCAATATTCTGGACTTGACTGGGTTCTGTGGAGTCTTTGGTTCCAGTTCACACTTTAAAATATGCTTGTACGTCATTCATGAGAACTGTTTGACTAGGAACAATCTATATAATAAACACAACAGTCACTGTTTTACCGTGTTATTGTCACTTGTATATATAGTAAACACTTTCAAATCATAACACCATATTCTAAAGATTTCATCTTCTGAAGTAAGTAGCTTTAGAAGTTTTCAAAAGCATCCAGAAGGCAAGAATGGTTCAACACAGAATTATATTACAAAAATTTGCTGAATAATCTATGAAAAATTTGAAAGCTATTTACAAAATATTGGTATTAAATACTTACAATATCCTCTATTATCTCCTTCACTGCAGCTACAGCTAAAATAAATAAGAGAGGGACCAATGTTGTGTAACGGCCTGTTGGTGACACATCTGGTATTTGCTATTAAAAGGAGAGAAAAAAATTGTTTGCATTTCTGGTTGAAAACATATTTTTAATACAAGAAGCAGTACTTTCTGTGCAAATACAGCCAAGGCAACTGGATTCACTTTTTAGACATGGTGCTGATTATTTCCAAGAGAGGGTTATTGTCTTGAATTCAAAAGAAGCTGATACAATAAAACAACATTTGCATTTTAAATAGCATAGAATTCAGTGGAGTGACTTTCAGAGGTTTTAGTGTCTGCAGAATATTCACCTTCCTTTTCTGTGTTTCAAATTAAATTAAAATACATATTTATAAAATACAATTAACTTTTTCAGTTTAGATTTTTGTTAGAGTGGACACACGTCCAAGACATTTTTACTTCCTTACAGCTTTAATCTCTAAGAGATATTTTGTATTATACTAGTTATTGACAAATTTCAAATAGCTGCTTTCTGCCAGACTACTGTAAGAAACCCATTTTTGCTAAGCAGGTATGAGCACAGACGGTGCAAGCAAATGTGTATGTAAAGTAAATGCTGAGAAGATGCAGCTACTTATACGATATACATGGATGGTTATCCATAATTATCTTTATATTGACTACAGTTCTTAATGGCAACATTGACAGGCAAGAGGATTGCTGCCTTAATAGACTTGTAATAGGCAATGCAGCCCATATGACTACAATGAGATCTTTGCAAGAAAAGAGTATACTAATAAGTGGTGCCTCAATGTGGTTAGAAGACATCCTCAATTTATCATAAAACGTTTTGAAAACAGCCAATGTTATTTATGTATTATATACATTTCTTTTGGCTACCACCACATTGTGCTCCTGAAAGAAAACAGGATTTATATGTACGTATGCTATGTTTCTTGGAGTAAGACCAATATAGATCTATTTTCCAGGTTACTCTAGACCACATTTTTCAATCAATTAAATGGAAACCATGCAGAAAAAGTTACTGTTGGGCAAGTGCCTATGAGTTAGCTACAATGGAAAGGGATCTATCACTTCTCCAGCTACTCCTATCCTTTCATTCCTCCCTACATGTATGCCCAAACTCCCCCATTCCAATTATACACTATTTCCCAGACAAAATAAGAAAGCAAAAGCCCATACCCCTGGTTCCATTACCCCATATCTCTTACTCCTGCCACTGCGGTCTCACCGATAGCCTGATAGGAGATGGTGGGCTTGTAAGTCCTAACCCTCCACACCCTAACCCTAACCCTCCACACCCTAACCGTCCACACACCTACCTGCCAGCTTCTCACCCAGTCATGCCAAGCCTCAAACAGCTTCTGAAACCCCACATTCTGCATCTGCTAGCTTCACGCACACAGTGGTACCACCAGAAATGCTGCTGGACCACTGGATTAGTCCGAGATGCCAGATGGGGTCAAAAGGCTGTTTATTTAGAAGCCACAGGTTTGCAAGCAGACAGCCTAATGAAACCCTGAACTTCAGATTTTTTTTCACCCTAGAAAACAGTATAAGCTACCTGTGTAGATGTATCTAAGAAACTGCTCCAAGCCCTTATAGTAGAAGCAAAGAAACCTGAGTAAGTACAGAGGAATCAATTTTCACTTGCTGAAACATCTGAAGTGAGGGAAGAAAAAGTACACATGGTAGTATATGTGCCATTATTTTAGTAATTTGTTTGGTATGTCAATTCCTAACACGATCTCCACAACAGACAAATCAACACATTCTAAAACATGCACTAGAAATTATGCAGGAAACATGTTTTTATCAAATATGATTAAGAGTACATGAACTAGACAATGGTAATTATCACTGCACCTGCCCACAGTTCAATTTTCATTCATCATCAGCTACTGCATTCATATAATAGTATACAAAAAATCCACAGTCTCCTTTATCAACTTGACCTACTAAAAAATTAAAATATTCTGATATATCTGCAAAACTTTATGTACTTCTCAGTAAGCTGGGTCAGCCCTTTGCAAACATACTAAATGAAGCTACAGTGGTGGTATAGAAAAGAGTGTGTGCTCTTTTCCTAACCAGCTGGGATATGGGAAATAGCTGCTGTAGTACTGGCCTCCACTGCTGTTTTTCTTCATCTAGGCTCAACTTCAATCCTTAGCTTCACTCTAAGAATAAATAATCACTTCTCTTCAGCTGCAATTCCTGCCCCTCAAAACAGACTACAGGATTAAAGTTCATAAAGTTCAGGTTTTTAGGCAGTACCCTCCATTATGAGAAATGTCAACTACAGGTAACATTTTTCTGTGTATGCCAGATATTTTTAAACTGGATTTTCCTGTCACAACAGTCTTTTTCACCTGACATATTTCAGCTAAGTTCATAAAGTTCAGGTTTTTAGGCAGTACCCTCCATTATGAGAAATGTCAACTACAGGTAACATTTTTCTGTGTATGCCAGATATTTTTAAACTGGATTTTCCTGTCACAACAGTCTTTTTCACCTGACAGTATTTCAGATTTATTTAACCTGTTTTACAGAAAAATCTTTGTATTGTGTTATCTCCAAGAAGTACAGAAACCACAAAAACAAGCATTTATTAAAGGTACATCTACACAATACAGCTATTCTGAGAGGCTAACTAGCTCAGAAAGAACAGTACACCAACCTCAGTATCTCTGCAAAACACTGTCTATGGTATAAATGCTCTCTCACAACAAGTTCCAAACATTAGCATCTTATTGTTGATCTTACCTGAAGTAATGCGATAAAAAGAAAAAATGCATTAGCAGCTCTTCTGAACTGGGAATAAAGGAACCTTGGCAGGAATGTGATTATGTTGTACTTTGCAGTGCTGAGAGAAAGAGACAAAAACATGCACTATTATTACAGTACAAAAAATTCTTCAAAATGTATTCCTTCCCTCTCAGTTACACAAGCTTTCAAATAAAACAGAACCTTTTGTGATTTCTGTGCTAGCAAACAGATTTGTTTTGGCTAAAAGAAAAACCGAAAGACTCCTACAGAGACAGTCCTGCAGGCGTCCATGAACTGGCTAACCCAGGGAAGTCCCCGCCGCCCACAGAAACTGTTGCGAGTTTCCGTGTTGAGGCAAGAAGTTCCCTTGTCACCGCTGCCTGCTCTCTGGGAAGCAGTCAAGCCCTGCTGCCACTCAGTTACAGGCACCAAGGAGAGGAAAAAAAATAAAGAGAAGGTGGCAGTCAGGCAGCTGCACCTCCGTTGAGGGAGCAGGTAGGGCAGGCCCAAGGCCTGCAGCTCTCGGCCCAGAGGAGTACCCTACCCCACAGGCCATGGCATACGCTGGGCAGGTAACCGCACAATGGCTCCAGTTCAGACAAAATTCTTGGGGGAAGAGGTATAACAAGCATAACGAGGAGGGTGCTCAATCAGGACTGAGGAGCTGTGGAGCTTCTGCGCTGGGTATGAGTTTGCACGATTCAATGCAAAAAACCTAACAACAGGATCAACTAAATTGAAATGGTGCATTTAACAAATAATTAAAATAATAAAAATCTACTAAAAGATAAAACTCTATACCCTTCACTGAATAGAAAGTTCACTTTTTTATTTTAAACTGATAAATATTGGATAGTAAGTGTAGCTTTGCTAGGCTGGAAGGACAGAATACATCTTATCCCAGCGTAATAATCTCTGCTAAGCCATCATCACAAAATGTTTGAGCTCTCAGCTCTTCGTCAGCCTTACATTTGTTTAAGAACAGACTGCTACCATCTAAGGTCCTAAAACATTAACAGTGAAAATAATCATGCCAAAAAACTTACAAGAAAAAGACTTGTAAGAATATTTTAACCCCTTTTTAAGTTAGTAATATTTACTTCGACTTTGCATAAAAGTCAATTTAAAGGGGGAATGAATATATCCTGCAAAAAAGCTCAACATTGTCAAGAAACAAAGCAAAAGACAGAAAAGACAAGTTGCATACACAAACAATAAGCATTACGAAGTTTCTCAAGTCCATGGAAAAACCTCACCACATTATTCTCAATGTCTTTAAAATTTCTGCATATTATCAAAGGTACCTTTGGAAAACACACCTACTTGGAACAGGGATATCTTTGCCATTCATTTGCTTTGAATTTTAACAACAGAACCGAGGATATTATCAGATCTAAACATGTATTACTTATGAGTATTCAGTGTATTACTTAAAGTTCAACAAAACAAATAAAAAACCACAACATAAACCATCAGCAAAATCCTACTGAACTTGAAATTCAAAACTAGTTTCATAAGCAAGCACAGCATCTTTGTAGCTGGCTGCCTGAAAAAGACAAGTTTCCAAAGCACAAACAATGCCATGCTCAAGTGAAGTACATCTGCATTGGCATCCAGCTACCAGAAATACGTTCAAAGATGAGCTGAAGACTGAACTGAAAGCTGAAGAACAAATCCATACTCTTGGGACATGCGGATGGTGCAGCTGTAAAGCATCCGTACCTTCCCCACTCTGTTCTTAAAAATTCGGAAGGTCAGGTTTGTAATTGAAACAGATCTGCTGCTCTCCTCATTTCACTTCATTCCCCACTCCAGAGTCTGAGACTGCAACTAGTGGTCAGAGGAAACGGCAGAAGTGGAATAAAGAGAATCTTTTCTTCATTTTTGCTATGCAACATGCAGTGTTCTGAAATAAAATACGTATTAAAAAACCACTAGTTAATACCTGACATGATTATTGCAGAATTTGGTTAGCTGGGGCTGATTGATGAATATAGTTCTCAGTTCCTCTTGATCAGCTAGAGAAGTTTTCTCTGAAACATCATCTGTCTTCTCATAGCCTGTAAAAACACAGCATGGTTTTCCATATAAATAGATTTATATACACACATACAAAAGATTCAAGGCACTTCATGACAAAAGAAGACATCTATTGTTAATGTGAACTCAACACATTTGCATTTCTTGCAAGTAATGATCATTTAAAAAACAAAAAAGTATATAGTCAAGATGCTTTGTAAAGCTATGATAATGAGTAACTGTAAAATCTACTGAATTAATGAGTATACTTAAATAGCTTATGCTGCTTCATGGCAATATGAAATGAATTATTGTCTGTTGATGCATTTGAACCCAGAAGTGAGCATACAGGAAAAAAACCCCCAAAACCAAACCAAAACAACAAAAAAACCCCAAACCCAAAAAAGGTCAATCTCATCCACCTCTCCCAGCTGAGTAATCTTGAGTTAAAAATCTGCAAAATTGCAGAAATTACTTCCACTAGTTTGGTAAATAAATATTTAAAAAGGAAGACACCAAGAGAAATATATTAACACTAAGGAAAAAGGCAGGAAGTTCAAGAATATACCAGTAATTCTAGGCAACATGTAATGAAAAATATAGTTATCTGATAAATAAGCATTAAAAACTCAGATCTTCATATTGTATACAGATCATTCAAGAGTTTTGAGTTTTGCATGTAAAATTTAACATTGCCAATTTAAAGGAATTGCTAATTCATGCAGTCCTACTGCCACCTTTGCTTGATTTCTTGTTCGTTGGGATGGACCAATCTTGAGCTGGAAGGACATGATCCTTGGAAGCCAAGGCCACTAAGCATTTTTTGGTTAATGGGATACCATTCCTTCACCCGCTACAAATTTTTTGCATGACACTAGCCAGATTATTCCCAGAGAAGTGACATCAGTATATTCTTCATTTTCTGTCTGCTTAACTTGAAATGGTATTACTAAACTTAACTGACATTCCCAGCACCTGCCTCCACTAGTCAGTGAAAGCTGAGCTTTGTGTATATTCTTCTGTAAACCATGAGGAATTTTGTACCAACCTGCATCATGACTTTCATCTGTAAGAGGGGATACCAATGTATTCTTCTCTCTCAAGACTTTTCACTAATGTTTTGTCAACCGCTCAGCCATTACATTGATGACCAACAGGCCTAAGCAGTCTATTCAGGCTGGAGCTTGTGAAGTAAACACAGGTATGGCATAAATCAATCACCAACAAGTTTTAAAATTATAACAATAATCTGTGTGTGTATAACTGCTTGTTAAATAAGCACTGTTCATTCTGTATGCCAAATGAGAAAGATACATAGAAAAAAACCAACTACGTTAGAATGCAACTGAATACATCAGAATGTATATGCATGTCAAGGATAATTAAGGCTGTACATGAAAACTTAAAGCTTATTTCTAGCATGTTCCATAAATCCTTACAAATAGGTTATGCAAAATCCAAGTCATCCTCCAGTCCACTGGCCCACTACATAGCCTCTTACCTATTATATCCAGAACATATATTTCAGACACTACCTTGCAAGGTCAAGTCTCCAAACATTGTGCAAAGACTCAGCAGAAACTTGTAATTTCACGCCATTTGCCATTCAGAATTCACAGATTCCATTATCACGCAGGAAATCCCCACTACTACATTCACCCACTGCAATTTCTCTATTTCTTTCCTTCCAACTCCCCTAATGAAAGGCACACATCTAACACACTTCTATTCAAACTTCAGTATGTTTCTCAAGACAAGAAGGAGGTTGGCAGAAGAAGGTCCTCCTTTCAGAGGAATGGCAGCCAGCCTAACAGACTGGGCCCACCTGAACAACCGTCCACACAATAGTCCTCGACTCAAGCAACCACATGAGCGCACGTGGCAGTCTAAGCATGCCATTTCCTATTCTTGTCATTACCTCTCCTTGGAGTGACAACCATCGTGCAACTGGCTATGCACGACCTCCAGCACACAACTCCATGAACATATACCCCTATAACACAAGTGGATATGGGTACATCTTGAAGAAGACTAGGTTTTCAGTCAAGCCGCATGTGCACATCCAATCACGTGTTTATACCTGACTGAGCCCAAATGCATCACATGGCGAGCGCACCTTCATTCCGGGTATAGGACATATACTTTCCAGTTGCTCAATGAAGGAACAAACACGAAATACAGCTCCTGTGAGAGCACTTGGGTAGAAAAGTTGGAAACTATTGTGTTAAAAGTACCAAGCTAGCCTGACTAAGTTCAGGAAATAAGGAAAGAGTTTGCACATTTGTGGAATGTACTACCTCAATTTTAGAGCATTCATTTAAAAACTTATGCCAGCATAAGCCTTGAATACTGACAGTGATAGAGTTAAAGCAAATGTTAGCAGGCATTAAACACTATATATTACCTGCTTGTTATAAAGACTGCCAAACTATAGACAGTTATTTTCATAGATCAGTATTACAGCATTTATTTGTTGTCCTTTAATCAAAATGACAGCAAAAAGGTGCCGAGGAGCTTCATAAACATTCACCGCCCCACTTCCTACTACATTGAATTCACTTTTTTCAATTTTAACTTAAAAAGCAATCTTAGGGGTTAAATTCTGAGCCTCACACATAGCCCTCTATACTCTGCAGCTTCAGTAAAACCAGCTCTCCTGCCCTAGGTGCATTATACTATCCTGAAAGCTTTAAAGGTTACACATGCCCCATCACCTCCCTGCCTAAACTTTAGAATACATTCACTAGGGTACACAGACTAGACTGATACACAAAGCTCAGTATCAAGGAGATAGAATTTTTCTTCCCTGTTTGTGCGTGTTTGTCTATATGCGTATACACGTACACAAAAATATCTAAAAGCTTATGCATTAGTGAAGTTATTATATCGTCTAAAGTGGTAAATATGCTTAATTTAACTGACTAAAATGTTTTCCAAGCAACAAGAGACACAAAATGCTCTTTGAAATGCTCTGCTTTCATATAAGATTATCAGAAAGAGTGTAAGAAAAAAAAAGACATGAAATTTTAATTCAGCATTTGATATACAGTTTCTACATCCTACCCTCCCACGATGCCGTTTCTTTAAATGTCTATATACCACCCTTCGCAACAACACCATTGCATCTTGCTTGCATTACCTACCCAAGAACTTCAGCCAAGAGTCAGCACACCTGAGTTTCAGCTCCTCTGCAGCTATGTATCTATCCCCGTTAGCTAATAGATGCCTAATGCCTGGTCAGAAATTGGGCACACTCTCCTTGCCAGGTAGCTGCTGGTTTTCAGAACTGCCCAAGGTCAAAGAGAACTCTCTGCTGCACAGCTGCAGGGCAAGCCAAAGCTCAGGCACCATTTCTGGGCTCTCAGCATGCCAAATGTCTCCAGGGACACTATACCACCCTGGCCTGCATGTGGGACAGGCCTACCCTACAACAGTTTTGTTTTGTTTTTAAAGTCAATATATTATGTTTTGTAAGTGAAATTTTCCACTAATTTGTCAGATACAGGGCCGTACATTCATAAGTACCACCTTGAGCGTGACTGGGAGTTTTCCCACATGATGCATTCACTAGAATTGCAACTAAAAATTATCTAACACATTCCCAGGCTTTGTTTGTATTCTGCATCTTCAGCAAACCATCATAAAGCATTTCCATTTTCTGCCATGTCTCGCCTACACTCATCTAGCATAAACAGATTAAATCATCAAAAGCTTTATTTAATTATAGTCATTTTTTCAAATATGACCTGCAAGGAAGTCTTCACTATATTTTATTTATGTAAGGAGAGTAAAGTATTTGACAACAACTGGTTGGTACTCAAACAGCCCAAAATAATGCCAGGAACTAAAATTAAAAAGGGATATGCTTTTCAACAAGGAAGGATGTTAAAGTTATGGTAGTTCATATGTTCATTTGAAATGCCTACCAATCTACAGTAAAGAGGACAGAAATAAAGGCTGCAGATTTGTCCCATTATTACAATCCCTGATGCAATCTGGCACCTCACAGGAAATCACGTCTAAGACGCATATCATTTCAACTATTCACTTTCAAATATGAAGTAGGACATCTATCAAACTACACTCATAAACCTGAGCCTAACTGCATTACATGACCCCCCAATTTTTAAGATCTACCTTTCTATGAAGTTTTAAAAACCCAACCTATAAGCTGGAGCTTAACTGCTGACTAACCTCGCATTTCAGTGCAGCAGGTCTACATAAAAGCTCACCACTTTGCAAAAAAGCTATTAAGTGCTATATTTCTTATCCATTGGCATCAAACCAATTTGTATGAACTCAGCCTATTAATCATATAAGCCGAGGCCGGCCTGTCATAGAAATATTGTCTACAAGTAACCACAAGAACAAATAAAGCATACCCATACTTAAGAATGGAAGAGAAATTTCACCAGATCATCTCTTGGTGAAAGTAGCTACATTTTTGATAAAGGTCTGTTTGAAAAGGATGCATTTAACACAGAGCAAGAATTAAAGAGTTGGTTGCCCTTCTTAGAAGGTTCTAAGGTAAGAACCCTTAGAAGGTTCCAAGACAGCAGAAGAGCGTTCACCCAAACATTCAGAAAGTTAACAAAGAAAAAAAAAAACCAAAACAAAACCTGAAATACAGAATCCAGACAGGAAGAATAAAAAAACCCACAACATATGCACAAACAATAGCAAAGCATGAGCCGGTAAAAAGTTCTGATTATGAAATATCAGTTTAAAGAATAAAATAAGAACTTAAGATGAAGCAATCATTCTAATCTCTCTTTTTTTTCTACAGTGTGGTTATTGCTGTGTTACAGGTATTAAACTGATATTCACCTAACTCGCTTCTTGTTTGTTCATCACACTAAGCTATCAGAAACGCATTGTTCCAGGGCTTAAAATTAAAAGTAGCGTCACTCTTTTTGGCCTAAATGCCACAACAATTTAAGATCACAGCAAATTCTGAAGTACCTCTTAGTAATAATTTTGAAGTCTTATATTTAGCAAGAGTAAAACAGCAATTATCACATTTCAGACAGGAACTGTGATGCTGTACTAGTAAGACCTGCCATTCAGAAAGAAGAACAAATATATTCCAAGACTTTTCTTCCTCTGCTGTGGCTTGCAAAACTGTTGATATTTAACCAGAGTTGAGCTGATATTTAACCACAGCCAAATTATTAAACAGATTCTACATACATTCTTACATGCCCCCACTGACAGAAAAGCATCTGACTTGAAAAAAGTTGTAATTCAGCACTTTAAAAAGAATAATTGGAAATGCCAACACGTCATACTACTCTGACAATTTGTTATGCAGAAATAGCAAGTTTCAAAACTAATTCCCTCTTAATATTCAGAATCACACTTCTGATTTAGATTATTTTATTATTTTATGTCACTACAGGGCCAAAACCAATAAAAAACGTGCTTCAGTATCAAAGGAATGCAACTATTACCCTAATCAAAAAGTTCATTTACAAAGCTGTTGTATAAACTAGAATGATCGTACATAATATTTTGTTCTGCACTCTGAAAGTTATTTGCTAGTGGAACACAGAATCTGGAAATTATTGACGGATAAGCACAAAACACCACATATTTCATTCAAAGTCACTCAATAGATAGCTGAGGTTTTGGTTCAGGATTGCCTTCGATCTGTTAAAAATTAAAGAATGGAAGTAAATTATATGCAAGAGTGGGAAAAGTCAAGAAGAAATTTGAAACAGAATTGCTGTGAATTCTGAAAATATGGAGACGGGGTAGTTACTTCCCAGGGCACAAGCTGTACCTGAAAAAAAAATTCATAGCAAAATGTGTATTTTGCACAGAATACATGTTTTCAGTTTTGCCAGCAAAAATAACATCTTCAACAACAACAAAGCCCAAATAAATAAATAACCAATGAAACAAACAAACAAAAAAGGTCCCCAACCAACCAACTTGAGCTTTCTCCAATGAGAGAACCCATTGTAGACTGTATTTTGCTTCCAAGAATAAATTTGGAAGAAGCAACTCTGTTCCAACACACTGTATTTGCAGGGACTCTTCCTAAACCAGTTTTGATAATAAAGTTTCCAAATTAGTAAAATAACAACAATAAATTCTGAAGAGTAAACATTGTCCAAATATTTTCCATATATCCACATTTTCCTTTAGGTAGAGTAGTTTAACAGTTTCAGCTTTCATTTCTTAAACCAGTCTCATTTTCATTACAAGAAATGGACAAAGGTAAATACAGATAGACTATAACACGGAAAGAAAGGGAGGGAAAGAAAACCCTCACTCAAATCACCAGAAGGATTTTAATTCACTTCCCTTAATCATAAAAAATTTCTTTTTTATTCTCAAAGTACAGCATTGAAAAGTTTTGAAAGCTGATGCTGTAGCCAAGAACCTCTTACATGAGTAAGTCTGCTAGCTCATATTCCCAAAGAACGCAGCACAGTTCGAAGAGGGTATCATTATGAAAAAGAAGGTGTCTTCGGAGTTATTTGTCATAATGCCGTGATAGACCTTCGATGACAGAACAGGCACTGCAAACCTGACCCATCAGTCTGTGCTTCTGAGGAGTCAGAGCACAGAAGGAAGTTGTGATGACTTGCTTGAACCTGCTGATACCGCTGAGATGGCCAAGCCTGCACTAGAACTAGACCCAAGTTTTTTACCATTGTGAAGCACTGGGATCCCAACATAGTCTGCAAAACAGACTTGGCAAAAAAAACCAAACCACCAAACCAGACACAAGTGACTATAATGACCACTACATCTGGTAAAATGCTATATAGTCCTATAGTCCGTGAGTAGGAACACCTACGGATATATCAGGCATTACAAAAACAGATGGTCTGCTGAAGACAATCTGATGACTACTACAGAATTTCAAAACACTTTCCCTCTTCATATGAACATCATCTCATCTTGCACAAGTTCAGCTTCACCTAGTTTTCATACAGGCATTTACTTCCACTAATATGAAGAACTAGTTATTACCTACTGTTGTTGGTAGACAGCACCACGGCACCTCAAAGTTCTACCCTTTCTCGAAGACCTAATATAGTTCACTGAACTCCGCCAATACATGGAGGAAAAGCATTAATGCTTCAGTCTTCAGAGAACACTAATAAGAACTGCCAACCACAATTCCACTCTCCCAGAGTCTCTCAAAAGAAATAAAATGCTTTGAATGATTCCATTTCACATTATTTAATAGATGCATATATTAACTGTGCAGCTATATATAGCTAAAATAACCATAGTTAATTACTGTATTTAATAAAGCTAGATGTAGGCTACAGTACTCAAAGATTCCCCATGTGTTTTGCAACTGCAGAATACATGACACCGATGCTATTGTACCTGCTATTCAGGTACAATTCTGAATTAAGGTTACTGGCAGTGAAAACACATGTAGCGATTTCCTAAATTCAGAGAGGCCAGATCTTCCACGTCTTGAGTGAGACTTTATCGATACACATACCACTTTAGAACTGCAGCATTTCCTAGGCTTATGGTGAACTGCAGGTGTTCTTCGCAACCCGGATAATAGGCACAAAAATCTATTAAAAAAAGGTTATAAGCATGCCTGGTTATCTTTCATCAGCCATGAAGAGCACAAGAACCTGCAGAGGTTTGGAAGAATGCCACAAAAATAGTAGTTCCTTTATAACCAATTTTTTTTCTCTATGCAGGTAACGTTGTTTTACAGATGTTAAAACACCTACAATTTTTATTCTGCAATAACTTATAGACTGTAGTGTCAATTCTTCTACGCAACTGTCGACCAATTCTTGGGAATGATACATGTGTGCATTGTTCTGACAGTTCTGACTTAGTTTATCTCATCTGAGCACAACAGTTGATTTTCTCGAATAACAGTATTACTATCTCTTCATGTCAGAGCGAGCTTAGTTCTGAGATGATGTCAAGACAGTCCAGCCTGATAAGGTAGCTCATGATCCATGGAAAAGGTCTCTGAAGCAGAAATTAGTTGCTGCAGTGACAGGAGAGAAAAATGAGGTTTTAACCCCAAAGATACAATACAAAAATTCTAGAATAAGGGCAGTAATATTAAGCTTGTCTATCAGATCCCCACAAGTCTTAGGCTACTCTAAGGGATGGTCCATGCCATAATGGCACTTATGGAAGCTACTGTTTGCGATTACAGTATTACCAGAGACTTCCAAAGGGCACACAGGGACCCCGCCAATAGCAAGAATTTCCTACTCTGGGCTGTAGGCAAGACTTTGCTGGAGGTCCCTGAAGGCAGCCTTATCATCACTTTACACAGTGCTTATCTAAGAGCCTCCTGTTGATGGCCAGAGCTAGAGTTTTACAGTTCCTTTATGTCACTGTCAAATGCTAGGGATAAGACCCACATTGCAGAACTCCGGAGTTCTTTTTTAGAAAATAGTAACATTTACTTACAAAGAACTGTTTAGAAACGCCAGCCACACAGTCCAAAAGTGTGGACTAACTAGACTTGGAAACTATTTATCCCAAAAAGAGAAAAGGAAGTGAGAGACTCATTGACATTAGTTTCATTGTGAATGAACCGAGTACAAATAAACTGAACTGAATATAAGTAAAATGAACTAGTAAACATCACATTAATTTAAGAGTAGGAAAACAGTAACAGTTTTAAAATTATTTTTCTTTGAGTAATACTATATATAGTATAGAATGAGTCAATAACTCCACTGCTATGAAAAACTATCACATCATTTTCCAAAAGTTGTTTCTTAAAAGAAGTTTCATATCTATTTTCAGTCCTAAAGAAAGTATTTTTAAGAAGCCTCTTAAACCCTGTATGCAACTGTTTTACAGTCATCCAACTTTGAGCACTATTCAAATAAGCTAGACCTGTTTTTTTTTCCTTTTACTGCATCTGCACATCTTAGATAGGCATTTATCTTTAGGGAACACCACATTTGTTCATTTAATAACCGTTAAGATTCCTGTAATTAGATCATTTTAAAGAGAGCATCAATTTTCCCAATTTATTTGTGCTAAGCTTGCAGTGAAAACCACTGTCTGGAAAAGAATGACTGGAAAAGAACTGAAATTAAGCACTGAAAATCTGGACATTTAACTAGTACCATTAGATGCATCTAATCACTGTGGGTATAGCAGCACAGCTGCTCTGGTTGTAAATGCATTTCAAAAGTATCCCTGGAAGGATATACCTTCTTCTTTTCTTCTTAGAAAGATGCGTTCTTCTATTTCTCGGCCAGTTAACATTTCCTAGGTAGAGGCAGAGCCAGACCTCCTACAAACCTACTTTTGGGGGAGGAAGGCACGTAACATGGGAGAAACGGAAAAGAACATCAAGATAACAGCCTACTTCCAATCTATCTTTCTTCATGATCTTCCTAGCACAAAAAAAAAAAAAAATCCTTTGTTTGGAAGAAGGAAGAAGGATACACGGAGAAAGTTTCTACCTCCCTATATAGCCAAACAAAGCCAGAACATAACCTGATGTAATGGTTTAAGTGCAAAAACTTTTGGACAAAAGGCTAAACCCTGCATTCCTGCATCATTACAGTGACATTGCTATCATTACCTACAGCAACTGAAAAACATAAGCTGCTTTGGTATCAGTGATTTCAAATTTTACATTCGCATGCAATAAATATTTTATTACGATAATTTCACCGCAGTGATTCTTTTCACAAGGCGGTTCTTGACATGTCATCATCTGAAGGCAAGCAATCCTAACCCTCAGTTAGGCATGAAACATCAGCACGGTCTGAAGCTCTCAGGCACGTTCCCTGTATCAGAAACGTTTATTTCCGATGATCAGTGTACACTTACATACTACGTATAAAAGGTATGCCGACTTATTCCTAGGACGAATGCCCCAGGACAAAAATCCCAGGCCATGAGCCACCGCTGCCTCTCCCCGCCCCCCCGCCGCCCGGGGCCGGCGGGCCGTGCGGCCAG
>NW_008795334.1:1000668-1043933 GCF_000699145.1 Aptenodytes forsteri | reverse complement strand
CAGGGGGGCGGAGGGCAGCAGGCCGGGCGGGGGAGCCTGCGGAGCTGCCCAGCCTTGTTTATCTGCAGAGGGGACTCCTTCCGTCCTTTGGTCTCTTACGCAGCTTAGCGAGGTGTAAATGAAGCGAAGGGCGCGGTGGGGGGCGGGAGGCGTTCATCCAGAGAGGGAATTTGAAACGTTGCTCTAAAGCCCCCGTTCAGGCGGAGGGAGGCTCGGTGCCGCTCTCTGTTTGACAGGCAGCTTTCAAACTCTCGCCCAGCTTTTTATTTTTAATCTCTCATAAATCAGAGTGCCGCAGTTTGACAGCCCTGAGTCAGTGTGAATCCAAGCTCTCCTCCTGTGTGGGCTGGTGGAAAGGAGGTCTCAGCTGCAGATGCCTCAGGCTGAAGCAGCAGCAGCAATTTTACTTCTAGACTTAGCGTGACACTTGGGCGACTGCAGCAGGTTGAGAAATGTGTCTCAGGCATGTTGTCCTTATGTCTCGGTAAAAACAGCCACAGTAAAAATGGGATGGAGAAGAAAATAGGAAAGGTGTTAGGATTTGGAGCTGTAGGTCTTCTTGGCATAATTATGTTTTGCATCCATTTCAGTCAGGCATAAAGCATGCTGACTGCCTAGAGGACGATGGAAGTTATGAAATAGAATAAAGCTACTATTGTCCCACAAATCTTGAGAGGATTTGAGGCTGACGTGTCCGCTAAAGGCCAACATTGCATCCTCCAGAAAGTACGTAATACAGTCAGATTACAGATGTGGGATTGCTGCTGATATCTTTACAGAGCATGCATACATGCTATGAGAAAATAAGATCTAGATAGTCTTTCTTAACAGCAACAGAGTCAGTCTTTTGTTTGATAAAATTGTATAAATTTAATCTGTGTAAATCGAGCAAGCAGCACTTCATTCATGGAGAAAAGTGAACCGAGAATTTGTTTTCCTTAAATGCTGAGCTCAAGACACCAGGAAAGAGGAATACTTTGCTTCATGGAAGACCACACTGGGAAATAAATGCGGCTTTTTTTTTCAAGCCACGGGCCAGAAAACCTGCTGGAGACGCCTTCAAAAGAGAATGCTCTTCTGCATCATCCTATGCAGCAATCTGTGTGCATTGTTTGTATTTTTGTTTTTGTTGGGTTTTTTTTTTGCTGAACCAGAAACAAAGGTTGTAGAAAGATGTCTGTTCATGCTTTTTTTACTGGGAAAACAAAATGCAGAGAGAACATGCACTGCTCATCCAGTTTTAAGAAATACCTAGTGTAGGTCATAGTCAGCTGTGGGCAGAGGCTTGGCTGATGCAAGTTACTTTCTGTAAGAAACAGCTTTTAGTTTTCTGTTGAGATTCCATTGAAGCCTGACTGACACAGTCATTTAGGAGACTCAACATATATATAACCCTCTCAACATAAAAAGGGCCCTTTCGTGAAAAGGGATCTTGTGTGGGGTTTTTTTTGCAACTCATAGCATCTACACTATTGTTAAAAGGCTGCAGCCAGACTGTGAAACTCACTATAAATGTATATACATGCCAGTCAACATGCATTTTCCCCCAAATCACTGCAATGCTGGTGACAAATAGGATTGTCACTTAAATCCACTTTTAAACCCCATTTTATGTCTAAACTTTCTTGGCTGTAAGATCCCTGGCAAGTGGCGCTTATTACTGGTACCTTTGGGCAACTGGAAATTTACCCACTTGAGTACAGAAGATACTACAACAATGCTGCCAAGGGCTCATTCCCATTTGTGAATAGTTATTTTACAAACAAGGCCACTATCCACATCACAAAATAGCACAGCAACAAAATTAGTAGCTTTATTCTTGGTATACTTTTGTGTACTCTGAATTATTGTGAATGCTTAATATCCCAATTTTTTTAAAAAAAAACCTTCTTTGAATTTATAGTATGAATAATATTTGAAAAACGTAAGGAATAAGGCTGTAATAAATCTTACCATCACTTAAGAAATTCTCCAGTTTTCCAGTTTTCATTCAACAAAGCCTCAATGTTAAGCTAAACACATTTAACCATTTAATTACACAACACGCAGTTCATTCAGATGTCCAAATGTAGGAAACTGAACCGTTGTATTTCATAACAGTCTCCATCCACTTGCAATATTATTCCAGGAGAAGGCCAGTAGCCTCTAGCCTTTCTCCCTTACCCCCACAAGATGTGTTGGCACAACCAACTGGCCCTTGTATTTCTTTGGAAAACAAGTATATGAGCTCCATCCCTTCACCTCTTCTATAGTAAACATAGCCTGTGTCACTCAGGCAGATTCCATCTCCACACACCACCATTCTTGTTTTGATAGAAACAGGTCAGAAAAGGCTTCTGCAGCTTTTTAAGCTGAGCGTATGCTCAGTTTACACACTTGAGAGTATGGTCTATATTTAAGGAATCCGATATTTGTTTCTGGATCATCACTTGTTTGGAATGTGCACGACAGGGCTGCAAAACAGAAGCAAGCCAGTCAGCTTTCCAGCAAAGGTGTAAATTAAACAGTATGCCTATATCATGCTTTAAAGATTAGATGACACTCTGGATTGAGCTTCCTCTTTGATTTCAATGTGTATTTTGAAATCTGTTGAAGCTCTGGTGTAACTGATAGCAATTTATTAGCATTAATTTATTAGCAGACACTACCTTTTGGCACAAAAGAGGACAGAAACCTCATTTTTTAAATATATGCAGAAAAATTGCATATCCACAGAGAAGAACAAGTTATTTCAGATGGAGAAAAAACCTTGCAATGACAGCTGAAATGTTGAGCTAGTAAAAGAAAATTGTGAAAGGCCTTGATTACAAGTCTATTCGTATGTCAAAAGTATCACATATACTACTTCATAGTTTTACGGATTAGACTGAGCTGTGATGAGGCAGTCTTATCTCACCAGTTAATCTCTAACGGCCTTCAGTGGTATAGACTACTTAACCCAACTGAAATCTGTTCTTGCAAATGGTATAAACACTTGTTTTATTAGAACTTTAAAGACAGAAATTTCCATTATTTACGATATACCGACTGTCCACTGTAGTAGCCTCCCACAGTAAGAAATATTCTCTTTAAAATGAAGGCATATATAAACAGGGAAAATGAGGTCTCCAGGCTTGAAGTTTCCGCAAACTTGACATATATAAAAATTTAATCTAGATTTTTCCTGTAATGCTATTATTGTATATGAAGAGGTGCAATTTTCCTTTGTGATACACTGCCAAAAGACAGGTGGCCAGGTTTCATACAACAATGGAAGGGAAAATTAATACTGTAACTGCTGCTTCTTTTCCAGAGTCGTCTGGAAAGGATTTCTGGCATATGTCTTTTTCTGCTTCGTAAGATATTGCAGCAACTGGAGGCTGTGCAATTAATCTCAAACTCTCATAATATTTCAACCAATACCTTTGTAGTTTAATATATAAAATACTCCCATAGCATGGGAAGTTTCTAACGAAATTTTATAAATAGCTACATCTAAAATTTAAAAAGGTACAGGGAAGTAACCATTTTAGCTCAGATGAGTCTATAATTTGCTGATCAGCTAAGAGCCTATGTATGGTATTGCTGAAGACTAAACCAGTGCTGTGCTTAAAGGAGCAAAAGCACATTCTTGCTGTCTTTACCTTCTTTGACTCTCTGAAAGGATAACACCTGCAGGCTTTGTGTACTGATTTTTAAATCCATTGTGCATATGTCTAAGCATAAGCTTCTGCTATCTATTCTACAAGCAGATCAAACACTTTGAAATTCTACTTGAAGCCATTAAAATGGTGAAAAGATGTTTTATTTACGAAATTATATGTTAACTCATTGTTATTTTCTAAACTTTGAAATCTCTCATGTTAGGTTTGTTTAATCTTCTCAGATAAATATATCTCCAAAGCAAGTTTATTTAAATTATTTGACTTTTCTTTGCTGATATTTCAAGTACTTCCAGTGAAATTCCTGACGGTTCTCTGTGTGGTTTCACAGAAACCAACGAATCTTTTGTTTGCCAAATGTGACACGAAATACATCAACTAGCCTATACTCTGTAAGCCAGCAAAGTCTATCCAATATTCACATGTACTTATCAATATCTCACTGCAAGTTGCTAAATGTGACATAAAATACATCAACTAGCCTATACTCTGTAAGCCAGCAAAGTCTATCCAATATTCACATGTACTTATCAATATCTCACTGCAAGATATAAGGAATTATTTGTCTTCTACTTGCTGTTGTTTGTGTAATGATGCTTTGCCCTTAACTGTTCTGTACCCCATCCCCCTGGCTTAAAAATAGATCACCTGTGGAAACAGGCTGTGAAGTTTTCTTTATAGAATGTGTTTGATCTGTACAAGCCAGTGTAAATTTATATTGTGTGTATCCTTTATGATTATGAAAGACAAAACTTCTCCTTCCCTGAGGCAAGACATGTTAATAAAAGAAACCTCAAACACCTGAAGTGCATATTCAGACACATAGAACATACCACGAAACACATCAGATCATTCAGCCTCCAGGCTGATTTATAGAAACCCATGAAGGCATTCCTGTTAGTTTCTAGCTCAGCTGCTGTAGCAGTGCCTGAGTGCATAAACAAAGCATAGGAAAGCAAAAACCCCCAGACAAACAGAAACAAAGCAGATCCAGAGTATAGCAAATAGAGGCTACATCTATATATCCTTTTCTTTGTAGACCCAGCTCTACACCTGATCCTAAATGTCCTTTACTCAGATTTCCTTTATATGCTGTTAGATTCACATTCAGGGCACTGGAGGAAAAAGACTTAGGGATACATAATTCCATAGCATAGACCAAAACTCACAGTTGCTTGCAATGGAAATCTGCGAGGACAAGTTCTCTGGTGTGCATCCTGTAACACCTTGTGGCAGCATCAAATGGCCCACATCAGGCATGCTAGTTCCTGAAAAGACATGATCTCACATACTAAAAGGAGCTGTGGTAGTTGGAAGCAGCCAACCTATGGATGTCCACAATGGTGCAATGCAGTTATGGTCGGTTCTTCATCTGTTTTGTAGCTTGGCCTTGGAAAGACAATATAGATACGATTAAATGTGCCATCAGGAGCATTCCTTCTGGTCAACAAAAGTGAATGTATCAGCACTTCTTCAAATCCACCTCATTATCCTTTTCTGAGAAGAAGGTGGGCATCATGGGCATCATATCTTTTTTTTTTCCATGTGGAGGGAAGGGAAGTTATTCTTTATCTTTCCCCAAAATAGGCTTTCCCATAACTCGATTTGCACGTAAGAATGATGGAATGGATATAGACAGAGAGAGAGGCTATGTGAGAAGAGGTCCTTGGGGACCTCTGCTGTCTTGATTGTGCTATATACTTCTATAGGAGTTGCCACACACGACTTCCAAATTCTCAACTTTGGAAGCTTTCTTTTATCTTTTGAACGGATTTTAGGGTAACTTTATGACATAGCAAGAGATGCATGTTTGGGGATTGCATATTTATTTGTACTATTACCTTTACAGGAGTGTGAAAAAGTGAGATACCTATATTCTCTTCCTGTGTGCCAAGGGACCTGTTGTGTGACCTTGGATAAGCACTTCCTGGCTGCTTTAATTCCATTTCGTTGTGATTTGAGCTGTTCGCAGGAAAGTTTCTCTCTTGACACTCATTTGAGTAGTGCCAGCCCCACTACAGTGGGGTCCTGGCCTCAGTAATAGTGCTAACAACAGTGCTTAGCTTTTTACAGGAGGTGTTCAATACCATGAAAGACTGGGCTGAAATACCATCATCTTGGGCTTCCATGGTCTTAAGTAGTGGATATAGGTCCACAGTAGAGACAGTTTCTTACAGGATTAAGATTAATTTGCCAGTACCTAGCTGCTGTACCCATAGGACCTTGTATGTTACAACAGGATAAACAGGAAGAGCAAAGTCGTACAAAAGCAGACAGCTAAAGGAGAACCTGAAAGTCCAGGTCTGTGTGTGACTCTCTTGACAGTCACTCACAGCTGTAGAAAATATGAGGAAGAACATCATGCCTGAAACAAAAACTCTGCCAGAAAACAAGGCAAAGTTTTGACCTCCTGCCAGACTACTTGGCGTTCACAGTGGGTTCAAGACTATCGTAGTGTTGATGTTTGTGAAGCTGCGACAAACACACAAGCACCCATTGCTCAGCAGACAGAAACCAAAACAGTCACGCTGGTAGTTTCAGTATAGTATTGTGGCGAGCACGTTTGTCTTATAAGGAAAATGGCACAGGAGCAAGCAGTGTTGGCACATAAAGAAAATGGATCAGGAAGAGCGTGGCCAACCAGATGGCCTCTTTGTGGCTAATCACACGCTTATGCAAATACTAGATTAAAACCACAGAAGGGAAACGAAATGCAGATGTTTATATTAGATTGGTTTCTTCTGTGAGGGCAAACTATGTAAGAAAATGCTAAAAGGGTAATGACAAGTGGCGTACACAGGTCTTAATTACGCAGCATGACCATTTAATCCTGCTGTTCAGTGATTACTTTCACTTTAAGAAATTGGTGCAAATTTAAGTTACATGGCTTTACATTGATAGCAATAGTGTAATTCGCTGCTGCTTTCCTCCATTTTATGCTGGCTTTAACACTTTCAATTTTAAAGATGTTATGACACTGTAAACATGGAATAACTGGATGGTGAACGAGGCCCCTGAAGTTTAAATTTGAAACAGCTGCAGATAGTTTTCCTATAGCATTGTTAAAATCCTCATATCCAATTAGATGTATGTTTCTGGGAGAATGAGGAGGGAGAATAGGGAGAACCTCTGTCAGAAGAAATGCTTTTAGTTTTCCAGGCAGTCAGTTACAAAAAGCACTTGTAAGAGTTTTAAATATCTATCGATATAGCTACCAGCAGGGGCTACAGTAGCAGCAATATTCAAATGTTAGTAAAGAGAAGGAAATCATAAACCAAAAATGCATCATCAATCTGAAATCCACCCAAAGCAGAATAGATTCTGTTAAACAAAGCAATATAGTGCTTGAGTCAGCTCCATGTTTTGAAGAAAGCAATAAGGTGTCACTCTCTTTGTAGTAGTAGAGCAGTACAACATGCATTATCTGTTATCCTGCAGTGTAGCAGAGTTGAGCTTGAAACAGATCTCCATGCCTTCTTGTCTCTCCCTGATTTCTCTGCACCCAAATATCTCTTATAAGAGAGAGAAAATAGTGTGTGGTGGGGTACGCCTATGTTTAATATTAACTCATCATTTAGTTGAGGAACTGCAGAGCCTTTGGAGAGATGGAGGTGATCTACCTCATCGTCAGAGGAATGCTTTATGGCATTGCTCAGAAGAAATTGAAAATAAGTCAACCGAAACTGGACAAGTCATGATTCTGAAAATCTGAGCTTGCAGATTCTCAGCGCGGTCAGTGTTTGACAGCCAAATCTGTGAAGGTTACACAATTTGCCGGATATATTCTGTCCCAGGACTACAGGGAGAGAGCAGGATTCCCTTCTGTAGTATCTCTTCCCAGTGTCTTCCCCAGTATCAGGAGGGTCATTACTAGATTAACATTCAACCGAGAAAAAAATTAAACTTCCCGTGCTTTTCAGTGTCACTTCTGGAGACAGTTGTGTGCCAAGGAGGATGAAGTGTGATTGCAGCATTGAGGACTGGAGTCAGGAAATAGTTGTGGGTAGGGAAGTTAGGAGGGAGGGAACATTGTACAAACCAAAGGAAGAGAAGTCTGGCCTGGGAGTTAAAACAATGGATAAAGTGTCTTTAGCTACAAAAGTACACCTCTTCTAGGACATCAAGAAGCTCGTGCTTTCTACAGATTCATGGACAAATGTCTGGTGTTTGACACTGGGGTGTGTGCTTGTCCTAGTCTTTGGTTAAGAGTCTCAGCTTTTGGACTGTCTGCGTAATAACCAAATGTCTAAGAACTCTGGCAACAGGTAAGGTTTGAAACTCATGATTGTCAGGATACTCATGGAGTTTACTGCACGCTTCAGCAAGTGATTCCAGGAGGATGTTAGTCCATCTGTAAAAGAATAACTTTGACAACAAAGACAGATGGTTTAGATTTAAATCTGATAGTTTTAATGAAAAGTGAAAATAACGTGCATGATGGATTTTTTTATCTTTGGTTCTAGAATGCCTTTAAAAATATAGGAAGTTTCACTGTAAAGGTTACAGACCCAGTTTGTCACAAGTTAGAAGTCACAGCATTCGGGCTGCCCATTGAGCCTTACAGGCTTTAACGCACACATGAAACACTGCCCTGTTTAGACTTTGATCACAAACCACTTTTCCTGACTTCCCAAATAAGTTTCACTGCTTTTGTGAAAACTTTCTTTTGACATCTTCCACATCCTTCAGTAAAAAGAAAAGCTCAGAAAGAAATCCTAGATATGCTGAACATGACTGTCATTTTTGCTGTTGACCTTAGGAGTGCAAGGATACCGCCCAGATTCTTTTCAGTAGTTTTAAAACCATCATGTTACTATCTAGACAGTAAAATACAAACCAAAAATATGCTTCTGACTAAAAAGCACAGTCCCAAATAATGTTACGATATAAATCAGTATTATTCTGCAATGATCTGACCTATTGCATTATCCATTTTCTTTCTGTCCTCTCTAGAGCAAGGTAGTGTGGGGCAATTAAAAAAAGATGAAGGGCAGAAGGGCATTCTCATGTAATCTTTAAAAGAATGTTATTGCTAAATGAAGAATGTAATTATGTATAGCCTATGTTGGATGTACATGACATGGTATTTTACTTTCTAATACAGTAAAGTCTGTCTTCAGCATTCATTTCTCTCTGCAGTATCACAGTGAGGAGAGCTATAAGTCTACCTAGATAGAAAGGCAGCCATAACACATTTAAAAAAGAAGATTCTGATGTATTTTGTTTCAGGAGCTTTTGAACAGCCAATGTAAGGAACTAAAACATCCCACTTTCAGTTTACCAGTACCCATTTGTTTGCACACACTGGGTCTAGCGTATACCTAGTTGCCCAGAGGTAATATTTACCATTATAGAACAACATTATTTGGATCTGTCTATCTCTTTGATAGACTGATCTGTTGTGTTGATGTATTTGTAAGCATTTACAATGCATATTCACTTTTACATAGGTGATAAATATGGACAAATCTGGGGAATGAGGTCATCGCTCATGTACTCAAAACCTTGCAACACTGGGCCCTTATGAAATGTTCTAACCATGTGCATTTATGAAATAGTTTTCTTCAAGAGTGTACTCAACTAATGCTTTGCATGACCTTTAAACAAAATAATGTCCTTGTGCCGGGTTCATTGCAAAATGAAAACATGCAGCGTGGTAGGAGTCTCTGAAAAGCTTTGAGAGGTTCTAATATAGATCGAGTGAATATAACATGACAGATGCCCATTATTCTGTGTTAGGGAGGTGAGAATTCATGTTTTATTTTTGAGATGTTTGATATGCCAAAAAATATCTATCAGTCTGGGTAATCAACAGTGTAACAAACGATTTAGCTCATTCTCCTCTCCTCCCTTTTTATTTATGTATCTTCACACTATAACAATTATGTACTGTTCTATTTCTGCTTTTCAGAAACATAACTTGTCACATGATTAGTCTGTTAGATCTCTGTATGCATGTCCTCTATTACTTTGTTTGTATCTTAATAGGCCAGATTTATTCCAGATTACTCAGATAAAGGCAGTGGAATGAAATCAAATGAAATGAGCATTGACTGGCAAGTGGAGCGTTAGAAAGGTGTGCAAGGAGCCAGATACATATTTTCCGTTAGTCCAAAGTAATGCCTGCTATCTGACTGGATGACTTGGCAGAAACAAGATGATCATAGCTCTTACTGAGCACTTAGGACAAGCGGCTGTACTTTATGTACCTGTTCCCAGGTGTAGCAGGTTATCTGCTCTAAATCTGAATGTAGCTGAGTGTGTCAGTTTAACGTGTGAGACCTTAGAGGTAAAGATGGGCTTAATGTTTCTGTACAGACGGCATCACTCAAGGGTGGAAGCTTAGCAGAGTTCTTGGCATTGCAGCTGAAAATGCCAAGCATTATCTGTGTATATGCTTATGACAACTCTTCCCAAGAACTCAAAAATTGTAGCTTTTATAATAGTGTTGGGAATATGTAAGATGCTTTCCGATCCTCTGCAGACATCCAGCTAAACTCCTGACCAAATTTCTAGTATCGCATGGGACCTATTTTCTTCTGTAGTATGAATGTGTAGTTTTTCAACAGGACCTCTAAAAGTTCTCATGGACATTAATGGTCCTCAGTGAGTCTGCAGAGGCTTTTTACCGTGAGAAAGGAAAAGGGATTTTTTTTAATCATCAGCGACGAAGTGTTTCTTTTTCTTTTTGTTTTGTTTTGTTTTTTACTATGAGCAAGGAAGTGGTTTTATTTTTTTTACCGTGAGCTAGGAAATGTTGGTTTTTTACCACGAGGTAGGAAGTGAGTCTTTCTTGACAGGAAGCAGTTACAAACTTCTGCTAGTAGAATTTCCTCATCTTCTGCAGTGTTCTTCTGTATAAATTCTGAAATGGTCACAAAACTTGCGAAGTGCATATTGTGTGCATTATGCCTTCAGGGTATGCTTTGCATCAAAATTTCGTTGATACTTTCCCACAATCTACATTGAGTGGCTTCTGTGTTGTAGAGATCACTAAGACTATAGCCACAGTACGCCAGTGCAACATCTCTCTGAGTCAGAGCCTAATGGCATTACAAGGTCTGCAACAGCTGCTGCAGAGATCTATCTGTGAGTCATCTGAAATCCTACTATGAATAAAGCACTAATCCAGCATTATAGACTATTCTGCTGGCCAAAGAAAAATGCTAAATATAAATAAGTCTGTAACAGAATGCAAATATTGTGGAAGGTTGGTAAGATTTCAGAGAAGTCAAAAAGCTCTAACTATTGTCCCAGAAAAGGAAAATTGAAGGGGAAATGAAAAAAGCATTTTCTCTAAGTGTTCCAGTTCCATTTCTCTTTTAGTTCTCTAGAGGCACCAACATCTATTTAGACACCTTGAGACTAATCTAATGTTTATCTGAGAGAAAAGGATCATAAAATGTAGATTACCAAGTGAAATCACTTACTATTACCTCAGATGTTTGGAAATTAAAGTAGATTATTCATATTTTGAAATACAGAACAGTATTCACCGTGGGTGAAGTTTAACTAGTTCACCTAATGTCAGCTGCAGAAGCTCCATCAGCTTCAGCAATGCCAGTTTTCATGTTGTATCTCTTACCAAGCTGATTTGATGCATGCTAGGATATAAAGATTAGCTTCCTCTAAGCCAAAAAAATATTGCTTTATACATTCTTTTAATTCTCAAACATTAGCCTGCTGAAAAGGAGGCTATTCCTACTCAGAGAAATAACTTGCTGTAAACTTAGGTCTGGAGAGATCACTTTGACTGTCACTTTTCCCTGCAGTGCTCTGGAATAAACTGAATTCAGTGTTACTGAATGTAAAGAACAGAATTAATAGAACTGAATGCGGTTTGTGCAATGTCTCAATTTTAATAAGCTTAGTTGTGGCTTTAAAACCCACTGAGATGGTAATCTATTTATATTTCAGCAATACCAGGCACAGCTGCAGTGTGCTTAGGACCCAGAGAACCGAGTGGTCTTGAACCAAATGCAGAGCCGTTTTAAGGGGAAAGTATAGTTTACCAAAGATAAATGTGAGAAAAACAGGAAAGGAAATGGTTTTTTGCTAAACTGGATGCTTTTCTGGGAAAGGGGAGGGAGAAAAGTAAAGTACTGCACCCTCCGTTATGGAAGAGCAGCATGCGTCCCACTAACAGCGTCCCCTTTTTATTTACTTGTTTTCTTCACTAAGCTAAAAAGCAGACATGAATTTAGCTCCAGATAATGCCTCTCATTTCCTGCAGTGATTTCCACAATTGTCTCTTTACTGGTAAAATGTAGCTGATAATAGTTTTTGGTAACATTTATAAAATTCTTAGTTTAGAACAAATGAATGGTATTGCTCAGTTTTCATTCTCTAGTAAAGGGGCAAATATAGAAAACTAACTAAAACAAGTTTCAAAAATAACAATTTATAAAATTATGTATTATTTTACAGTCATACTAAGCATTTCCCGTATATTTATGGAGAACCATTTTAGTTGTGGAGATGAGTTGACTCTAATGATTGGCAATGTTGAATCATGACTCGACGTGCAGTGATCAAACACGAACTGCAGCGGGCTTGTAAAGCAAAGCAATGACTCAGCATTCAGCACATGATCTTTGCCTTACTTTCCTTTCCCAAAGAAAATGTGGTGATGAAAAGAAACTGATTGCTTTCTCCCACAGGGAAGGAGCGGAGAGGAACAGAAAACCTGCTCAGGTTCCTGTGGGCTCCCTCCCCTGCTCTCGTTTCTCTCTGAGTGTGGCCAGTAGCTTCTCTCCCAGCACTTTCACTCTTACTGCCTTTCTCTTCCTGATGGGAACTGCCTGTTGCCACCTGGAAAGAAAACTAGCCTCTGCTACAATTGCCATGTTAGGGTGTCAAATATATTCAGGTAGCATGATCACAGGCCACCCACAGAAAGCAAAGATAGGTGCAGGCCCAGTCTAAAGGGGAAGCTGAAGAGCCATGCAAATGCACTGCACGGTACCAGGGTATCAGCTGTGTTGGTCAGTGCAAAGCTCCACTGCTTCCAGAAATGTTTGCTTGCACAATGCTGAAACAGAGCCTGCAAAAGCTGGATCCCTTTTTTTTGATGCATGAAGAGTCAAGATAAAACCAAGGAGACACATACACTAATTGGATTCTCGTTGGTTGCACTGAAGTGTTATCTTTACTTGGATTTGTGATTAAATCATTCTGGGGATGGGAATGTTGTCGTTGAAAAAGCACCTGTTTTAAACTGCATTTGACAGGTAATAAAATTCATATTATCGGTTGAAGTTCCTGCCTTTGCACACATAGCTGAGTAAAAGAAGCGGTCGTGAGCTTATCCTTACAATCTCTGATCCGAACAACAACTTTAGCATGTTTTTTTCTGTAAAATGAGAGTTTGATTTTAGTCCTGTGCATGCAAATCCTCTATGGAAGACAAATGGCCGATTGTAATGCTGCACCATTTTTGAAAATAATATAAACTGCAAGAGAAAAAGAAAAAAAATCTTAGCTGGCAACAATCATCTTATTATGTATGTTCCATACCTAATGTTGGCACAGAAGGAAAAAAGCAATCGTAAGCGGTCATTTATGAAACTGAAGTAGGACATTCATTCATAGTGTAAAGGGGAGTACTGGGAACCCCATGAGATGCTGGTAATCACTTTTACAAGAATTACTATAGGAAACTCATTCATTCCCCATTCTGCAGCACTTATGAATTATTCAATTAATCCTGTTTGAGAAGATAAATGTTGCATCTATAGGAGTACATGCTATGGTATTTATTAATTTAGTTCAATGTTTGACAGGCTTCAAATTTGCCTTTCCAGAATGCCAAATATTACTGTTTTAGTTCCTGTATTTTGCTTCTTATCGCTGAGTTTATGAGAACCACCCCCGTCTGTGTTTCTACTTGACAAGTTTTCTGAAATGAATCAATTAAAAAAATGTTTGATGTTTTAAAAATCTATTGCAGACATTCTGTCTCAGATATTAACAGTATCTGTCAGCCACCAAATAAACACAGCTTTTCTGGACTCTTTTCATGCCTTGGAACGCTTTCATGAGGTTTTAAACTTTATTTTTAATCTAGGTCTTATGTCAACAGTGATGTAAAGTTCAAACTGATATGTGTTTATGAACTGATAAAAATCAATACATTTGATGAACAGGCTGGCGAAGTGCTGAACGAATCCTCATTATCCATTTGGGTGAAGAAAGTCGGCCTGATTTTAAAGTGCTTGCTGGAGTACCATGCAGTGCCTTCTGGCACAGGTTACTGCTACCTTGTGCTTTGTCTCAGGGCTGCAGTCTTCAAAGCTCAATGCATTTCGCATTCTTTTTAAAACAGTCCGTGTATTTTATAGATGACCCATTTCGGTTCTTGTTTCACGATGAAATACTTAGTATATTGGTTCAAAGCCACTATTTTATATAGTTAAAGTGAAGACGTCACTGCTCTGGTGAGTGCCTTTCTTACTAAAACTGTGCCTTGATTACAGTGGGAACAAAAGGGATGCAGTGAAGAGCTTACATTATACAGTGAAATGGGACATGCTCTTTACCTGATGCAATTTTTCCTTTTGCAATCCTTTACTCTGTCCCTGCAGCAGACAGCTGAGTGGCCAAAGAGCAACTTTACTATGTTGGGAGCTCCTCCGTTTCACTACAGCATTGCAATCACGCTGCCCGTGTGCAGCTGCAGCGGGCCCAGCGAATGCATTTGTCAGCTGCATGCTAGGAGCAAGAGTTAGCATGCTGACAAAAAGCCCGGTAGTTTTCCTAAGCACTTGCCTTCTGGGCAAAAAGCTGGCCTTTTCTCCCCTCTAGAAACACCTCTCATTCTCAGTGTGTGCTTAATCCGTCATCGTCCTCTTGTAAAAAGATGTGAGGATTGTTTGACCTGACACAAACCCTGTCTCTGGGACAGCAAGGCGAGTTGGCTGAAAGAGTCCCTGTCAAAAATATTTTTCTGATGGCATCGCAGTGTGAATGCACCTGATTATTCTGAAAATATATGGGAGAGCATGTATATCAGGACAGTGCTTAATAATTCTGCCACAGATTTAACCATATAAGAATATTCAGTGTCTAACTGACAATCCACCTGAAAATAAATTAAAGTGCAAAAACAGGATATGTGCAAGAATCAGTTTTAGTGATCAGAGATGACTATTGTATTAACAGAAGATTAACACAGTTTCTCCACAGTCCTTGTGCTTGGGGCACCTGCACAGGCAGTTTAGCTGCCATCCCCAACGCGGGTTTCACATACACCAGACCAGTTTCTGCCCTGCCAGGCCTCCCCAGCCCTATTTCCAGACTCACATCTTCCTGAAAGCTTTTTCTGTCTCAGTATGAGAAAAAGGGCGAAGTCTGAATCCTCAAAATAGGGTATAAAATGGCTTTTGTGTGTATGCATATGTGCATGCGTGTGTGGGGACACACACTAGATATTCGCCTATATTTCTTTATGAAAACAAAGAAGGAAATAATTTCAGGTGATTTTGGGTGCCCAGGTCCCAGGTATGTTAATCATTGGAGGCGAAAGACAAAAAGAAATGCAGCTTCAAATAAAGTACTGTTTATCAGAGATATATTTTGTAAGAATTACAAAGTAACCATTCTCTGAGCTGTATATACAGCTGTGATGCTGTAAACATACGTTATTCTCTGAAAATTCTCATTTCTGTGGAGAAGAGGAAGGGAATGATGAATGCTTTAACACATGAATAGTTTTTCCCCTCACGTTTACAAGTAGGCCTTGAATTCTCCTCCTGGGTTTTACATCATTATAATTCCACTTGACCTGAATCTTCCTTGCATACTTTGATTTTATGACACCATTAAATTTATTTGGCAATGTTATTTTCATTCTAATTACTTTTCTTGTCTGTATTTGTTACTTTCACAAAGTGAGACAGAGACTAGAAAGAAAAAAAAAAAGTAACCATAAAAGCCCTAATATTTGCCTGATGTTTTATTTTGTTTAGCCTAGCAACTCTCCACTGTGCAACATGCTGGTGATCAGTGCTGGACCTGGCTGGAAAAAGTCTGTGTTACCAGTTAGATGACACATTAACAAAACTACTTTAAGAATGCAAGACTGCATAGGATCCAGCTTCACTAACCTTATAATTTAGGAAATTGGGGTCAAATTTTATTTTCTATAGAAGGACTAAAATATTCTTAGGCTTTTTCCTACTTGATTATTTTTTCCCCACCAGAAAACCAAGATCTGGCTGAATGTGTGCTTTTTACAGAAATGAATTGCTTCAGTTACCTTTCTTTTTCTTTTCCTCCCATCCCCGAGTGATATTGGATCCAACACAATGAAAACTCCTATCTTCTTTTTAAAAGAAAACAGGGTTTTTTTCACCCCTTCACATCTGAATGTCCTAGAACACCGAAGAAAAGTTGGTCAAATGAGTCAGTTGTTTTGCTTGGGCTATTGATTCTACTTCCTTTTTGGAGGACACATTTAAAGTTTATCTACTGTTGTATCATTTTTTTTTCTCATTTCCTGGAGCCATTTTATGTGGGAACTTTTCTTTGCTCTGAAAAAATATTTTACTTTTCATCAGTTTCTTCTTTCCTGAAATATAGTTACACGCTATACCAAATGAGAAAGAAAAAAACAATTAAGAGACAATGGTAAGTGCAAAATGAAAGCCTCAGTCTAGAAATTCAGGATCCCCCTGAACTTCAAGAGCAGTGGTTTTGCTTTATCTCCTGGCTTTGCCTATGTTGCTCCTTTATGACCTGAGAAGCTAAGAGAACATACGTCTGTCTTCTGTCTCTCCGACGTAATGGTACTAGCCGTAACACTGAAATTCAGTTGTACTTTAAGTGTTTTTTTTAAACCGTCTACTAAATGACCTTAGAAAAGCAATGCCCCGAAAGGACTCGGGATCTGATTGCGTCAAGATTAACTGACCAAACTCTGCCCGCAGCAGTTCCAGTTTGAAACGCATCTAACATAAACAATTATGGACAGAGATGGTGAAAACTAAATCTGAGATTTTCTCCTTCCCTCCCTCTTTAAAAAAATAAATTCTTTTGCACTCCTGTTCTTTAAAGTGTCTAGCAGATGATTATTTCACTGTATTCAATTTTGAAAGGGAATAGGATATAATTTAAATTCTATTGTACATTGTTCTATCAAGAGATATTCCAATTTATAGTTTAATTGGGCGATTGGCAGTGTAAAATAAGAAAAGAAAAAACCTTTTTATATAAGTTTTAAAAATCTGATTAAAGTGGTTTTGTAATTGCTTATATGTCATGAAAGGAGAGTAATATTAGACCTGCTCTTCTATTTTTGGCTGCCTAGTGTCTAAAAATACGGCAAACTCTCCTGACAATATGACAAAGAATTGCAGTTACATTTTAATGCCACCCTTGAAAATATGTGGGTTGATTTTTTGGTGTTTTTTTTTTTTTTTTTTTTTTTGTGTGCATTAGGAAAGGTCTTGCTACAAAGCACTGCTTTCACAGATAAATGGTAAGCGTGTATGATACAGAAGGTGTTCTGTCGGTATTGCTGATGCCCAGCAGAACAGGAAGAAAGCAGAAGCAGACATTGTGCATTGCACAGGCTCCTCCGGGATTAGAAAAGAAACATTTCTCTCAACTGCCAACAATGTCACAGCAGCAGATTCCTAGTGCTTGATTATAGAAGTGTTGAGCCTTCTTCATTCTTTAGGGCTTACTTGGTTTTCTGGGGGAGTGGTGGAATTTGGCTTTGGAATCCAAACTTCTCCCAGGCTCTGTGCATTGCATGCAACATCGGACATGTCTCCACTGCGGAGATAATTTGAATGAGTTTGTTCTCTTGGGTTAAACCAGCACAGGTGCGACTGTCCACACAGAAAATGACATTTGAGCCTTTGTATCCACCTTCCCGATGGAGTGACTACTACTAATGTTACAAGCTCTGGGGACCAACCCATGACTCTCCTCACTGCAGTCTGTTTCTCTGATGGGTCCTGCATAGGGAACAGGGGGAAAACTAGTTTAAACTTTTTTGGCTGTACTCTCATTCTCTCATTTTAAGTCTTTTCTCTTCAGTATCCCACATTCAGCAGCGTGGTTAGGGATTTTTTTTTTTTCATTCAGGACAATTTTAGTAGTTCTGGTTCATTTAAATTGTTCTTTACATCTGAAAGATGGCAAACCTGCTTCAATTGGTTCTTGAGGGGATAATAAATCTCTGTAACAATGATAACTAGAAAAACTGGAAGAATTTTTGGTTTTGTGCCCCTCACTTTTTTTTTGGAAGAGCCTTTTCCCTTGCTGTTTGCCTTCTGTTTTTACTACAGGCTCTAATGAGAACAGAGACCGTGATGTGCTAGGAGCTCTCAGTCACTAAGAAATTGAGGATTATACAGGTTGGGTTCATAGTGATGCCACCCTATCTTCTGAGCCCACAATAAGGTCTGTCACATTCAACAGTTAACTTTCAAGACAAGATAGTAGAGTCATCCGTGTAAGTTTTCCACTTTAGTCAATAAGCACAGCTGCTAGAAGTTCAGTCTTCTATATTTCTTTCTTGGCATCACACTCACACTTCCTCCATCTCCCCTTCCCCGAAGAGACTTATATTTAAATATTAAATTAGTGTTAAGTGAGGAATAATTTGAAATGTCTAGGAAATTAAATTTTAAACACTGACCTAAGCTATTCCCTCTATGTCAGTTATTACCCACATTACTTGAAGCAATTCTGTGCCATCTCGCATCATGCACCACCACAGATTACTGGGTTGAATGCATGGTCATTAAAGACAGGATGGTGGGAGAGAGAATAATGCCCCTTAGTGGTTTTTTCATCCACCAGCTCCCTGGCCAACACGACACAGGGACTGTACTCCACTCTGCAGAAAGACACAGACTGATACGGGTCTGTGGTAAACCTTGTGTTACTGTCTATGGTATTCTAGCTATCTTTTTTCTCACTATTCACAATCAACACGCAACTTCAGGCCTAATATTGTTCATTTTCATGTACTTCTTTTCCTTGTAGATACTATGAAATCCACACCTGCAGGCATGATTTCTGGAGAAAAGATCAAATACGAAACAAAGCTTCCCAGAACAGGTGGTGCTGGAGACTGACAAGAGGGACAGAATCTTGCAAGCCTTGTGTTACTGCGAGAACTGGAAAAACTTGTGTTATAGAAATGTCTTAAGCATACTGCACTGCATTTCATTACTCAAATATCATTTTTTTCCTTCTTAGGGTATTGCTGGTGGTCCTGCACAATTTTATGTAAATATGGGAGTACTTTTCCAGAGCAGCTGCTATTAAAACCCCAACTTGTTTTACTCTGCTCGCTATGTATCTACAAGGTGGCAGTAAAGTTAAGATTTAGTGTACCCTTATGTTTCCCCTCCTGTTATTTCACTGGGAGGAGAATTTATGATTGCAGCGCTATGGCTGTGGGTGTGTTGTCGGGAGAGGGTTGGATCCAGCCAAAGGGCAGGGAAAAGCACTACCATTAACCTGACCCAGATGTAAAGTGCAGCCCTTCATGCAACTTGGCAGGAACACCTGAGCAAAAGAGGTGGCATGCTTTCCTTAACTTTAGACTACTGGCCTATTTTAGCTATTTAAGATAGCTATTTTTCATTTGTGTTTGACAGCACGAAGCTACAGCTAGGTTTTACCAGAGGAAAACAGAGCGCCCTGAGTAGCAAGTGCGAAGAAATTGTACCAGTCAATAAGTGTCACTGCGAAGGAGTGTGCCACCTCGCTAAGGTAATGTGCAATAATATCCACCACTCCAGTTTGATAAGATCTTTATTTCCAGGTTAATTCTCTGGTTTCAGACTAAAGGTCATCCCAGGCTGTCAAACAAAGATTTTAGACCTTTAAACATAGCTATATCCTGAGTGTGCTCTGCTGTTTAGTTTATAAGTTAGAATTCAGCTTTTGCATCAGGTTATTTTCATACCTCTACTCTAATCACACTGAGGCAACCTGTGCCTGCAGGGGTCCACAGTAAGACCAGGACCTGGGAATTTTTGTAGCTGCAGAGTATAAACTCCTATAGATGTCTGAAGAAATTAATCAATGTCAGAAGGCTGACTACTTTAAATCATCACGCTTTTTCTTTTTTCCTATATTTACTAGGTCAACAGAAGGAATCAAGAACTACTATGAGATGTAAACGTTTCCAAGACTTTCTAAAGAGTCAGCACAGGTCCACGTTTGCTGTATACTCTGGAAATATGATCTCGGTCGAACATTCTGCTAGTTTGCAGCAGATTAAACAACTGCATTACTGTGAACTGATTTTGCTTCTCAACAATTCAGCTTTTGCAATTTCTAGCTATACTTGTTTAAAGTCGAGGCTGTCCAGGGCCAGGCTCCTTTTGCTCTGTAGGTGGTCAGAAACGCGCGCTGCGAGATAGCTTAGAGAAAGCTTTACTTCTTCACTTTCAGTTACATCTGTCTTTTAAGAAGATAGTCATAAACTTTGGGTTTTTTTCTGATTCAGACTTTCAAACAAACTCTACATGTGATTGGGAGCAGTTTACTTTCAAAATGTTGTGAGGAGCAGAACTTCTCCTCAGATTGCATCCTAAAGAAGCGGGCTTCAGCCTCAGGCACAAGCATCCTGGCACAGCTCAGAAGCAAAAGGGCACGCTAGGAATCCTGCAAAACCAGCATCCCTAAGCACTGGGGATCGTGAACTTCCTGATGGACAAAATATGAGGGTACTGTGATTTATTCAGTAAAAGCCTTATACAAAACAGTGGCAAGGATGAGGGCATTAAATTGTAATGTTACACAAATGTTAGCAAAAGTGGCAAACAGAGCCTTTATGTGGTGTGCACTACTTTGGAGGTGGGGTAAACATTGAAGGAGCTTTTATTTCCTCTCTAAACTTTTTTTTAAATATATATATACCAAAAAAGGAGGGGAAGAGGAAAACAAAATGCTGTGATTCATGATGTTATTCATTTTCAGTAGCTGCACAGAAAATATCTGGTCACTGACTTCAAAAGAAAATCTATGGTGTAGGCCACATATTAATATGGATATCGCTAATTCAGTACTGACAAAGATTATTTATCACATTATATAGAACAAAGTTTTGAATTTTCAGAGCGTGGACTGCATTCAAAGAGACTGCACAACCTCTTCTATTTCCAGTCTCAAGTGAATGGTTTTCCTTCTATTTGCAATTGAGAGCGTCCCTTTGATAACCACAAGATATAATTAGGTGTAATAACATTAGAAAAGAATGCATGTGCTTCTTTAAAACTTAAAAAAATTAAATTAATCTGGGTACTTCCGCACACACATGCTTATTTAATTTCCTTCTCTCTTTTCCTCTGCTGTATCCCCTTATGCTTAACAGCTAAAATTAAAAGGAATGAATACCTGACTAACCAGCTCTCTGCAGCTTGGAAATCTCTGTTGTAAGGAACTTCACAAAGAAAACGATCTTTTGACTTTGCCTGTTAATCAGTGTACTGACTGTGCTTAGGAAAAATTTAATGACTGGTTTTGAAAGATTACCATAAGTAGTTTCATTGTTGACTTAAGTCATTAACTACATTCTGCTCACTTAAATTTCAGCAGGTTCATTTGGGCTGCTAACCGTATTTGTCATTTACATGGCTAATTCAAATGAGAGCTTTATGTGTTGCATTACATGGTAAACCACTTCTCTGCTTCTGCTAAGCACGCAGTGACCCACTTCAGAGCGGTACCTATCTCCTGCTGTGTATCGCTTCAGAGAGGACCGTCTTTCCCTGTGGGTTTTTAGCATCTGGAAAACACTTGTGCACATCATGCAAAGAAAGAAACATTACACTGCTTTCTACAAAAAAATGCCTTTTCCAATTCACTTCTGCAATTCCTTTCCAAGAGGTTTTTAGGTCAGATATTGCTATTCAAAAGTGAAAACTCTCTCTCACCCATGGCTCAAGCAAATGAGCTGTTTGCAGGGAATCTGCTGGAAATTGCAGTGGAGGAAGAAATCTTCCTATAAAACTACAAAACAACTGCAGTCCCAGAATAGCAATGAGCTCCGGGAAGCCCTTTCTTGGTTACCAGAATTGCTTGACTTCCTACACTAGTTTATGGCAAGACCTGTGTATGCCATGTGTCGTCTTGCACCCAAGAGATGCTATCTGTGTAGTTAAAAAGAGTCCTTCCTTGACCAGGCACAGGGATGGCTAAGCTTCACCCCCAAAAAATAAAGTAAGGCAGAAGTTTTTAAAATAGCTATATTCCATCCATTAACTATCCATCATAAGGAAAGATCTGCAGAATCCTAACAGCAGCTTATCATGGCTCTGTGGTTTCTGATGGGAAAACAAACACATCACGTAAAGGGAATAAAGTGCTTTTCTCTGGTTATCATTCCACTCCAGGCTTTTGTGTTGCAGATTGTCTGGCAGATTCTCAGAATTGTTTCCTCCTGCAGCTTCTGGAAATGATCTTCTCTTCTCTTCACTAAAGAGAAATATGCCCACAGCAGAGATGGGTTTTATTTGCGGTATTCCTTTGTATTTTTCCATTTTACCATTAACTGATTTTTAGCTCTCAATATGTTTCATGTGTATGAACATCATTTCTGTCAAGGCTTGTACAGTGCTCCAGGTAATTGTTGACATGCCCTGAAATCTGTGTCCTATTAATGTATTCATATTGTTGTTAAATCTTTAATAAGCACACTAGATCTGAGTCACCCCACGGACTGCATTGAGCAAATGACAGTGCATTTCAATAGTGCAAATCTGGCTGCACACAAGGAGCTGAAGGAGTGCATAGAGCAGGTCCTGCAGAGGTGGGTCTGATGCAAAGGTACATACACAGCTGATACTAATACTCCCTAAATGGACTTTCCTGTTTGATTTGTTAGGATTCATCTGTTCAGGCTATCATGAAATCTACTATTTGGGGTGGGTTATGGAAGAAAAATATCCGAGACAACTGCTTTTGACTTTGAGTCTGATCATCTATCTAATGAAAGGGAACAGCAGGCGTTTGGATATGAGCTAGCTGGCTAGTTGATGCTCAGAGAGTGCTTTTCCCCCTCCCCCAGTCCTCCTCCTTGGTAGCTGAAGCAGTGGCAGCTTCTTCTCCTGAGGCTGCTCTCCTAGCACTGCGCTGCGGGATGGCCAGATGGCTCCTTCCTCTTGCCCGGCTAATGTGCCACCTCGGAGACACACCGAGTCCCCACCTGCACAAGGTCTGAGGGTTGGACGCTGGCCTGTGAATTGCAGGAAATCTGACTATGATTCAAATGGATACCACTAAAAATAAGCCTTTTTTTTTTTCCCCTAGCCAATGTGACTGCAAAGCACATTTCCTGGAGAACCGAGGAAGAGCACATTGAGCCTGACGCCTGATGAAGTGGTTAGTTTCTGCCTGGCATCCTTTACTTGATGAAAGACATCACATGTGGAAGGTAGCATTGCTGGCTGTTTTCCTCGTGACACCTGAAATACCTCAGAATGAATGGGTTTGGAAATGAGCATTTCCTGCCTCTCCATCGCTTCCAACCCCACCACAGAACATGTTTATTTTCTCAGTTACTTTCTCCAGTGGCTTCAGTTGCTTCCTGTGTATGCAGCATTATGCCTGTGCTTGTGATTCATTACATTGCTTACGGGTGTTTAGAGTCTGGAAGCCTCCTGTAAAACGTGATTTGTAAATACATCCTCCATGTGAGATGGGGAGGAAGAGAGGACTCTAGCATTTTGCTGCCTGCTGCACTGATTGATAAAGTATGAAGGTAGGAAATAAAAAAATCTGTCCAAAAAACCCTGTTGTCTATTGAAAGAGTTTAAAATGGAGGTTTAAAATTAAGAGGAATGGTAAATTATATGTACACATACATTTAAAAGTAAGGTTACCTACTGTTTGGTTTTAAATCATAGATGCCAAATGAATTCCCTCCTTACTTTTGAGAGGGAGCGAGGGCCAGAGGGACTGAGGATGCCTTAACGTTAGGATTGCTCAGGCTCTTCCCCTCAGCCCTTCTGCCCATTCTAGACCATCGGTCCATCTTTCTCTCTGCTCGAAGCATGTAAGCAGAATTTGGCAGCTAAATGCTGCGAGAAATGAAATGGAGCCGTCCCACATGAGATGTGGTGGGAAGTACAGAGTCAGTTTTTAATCTAGTTTTCTATAACTTTGATGCCACTGACTTTGCAACTTATCTGTATGTTTTTTCCTGCGTATTTCCTAGATTTAACCACTCCAAGAACTGAGGAAACTGATGCTGCCATAGAAAAATCATATTGACTATAACATGGCAGGGTCAATCAACAGTATTGAACATTTTAGATCCAATACACAAATCTCTTGAGACTATCACTGGGTGAGATAACAGCTTGTCACTCTGTTCGCAGAGCAGCCATATGATGAGAACAAGATGAGCTTCTGCTAGCAGTGGAAGGATGGGGAATCTGGTGATCTGTGGCTCCATCAGGGTCTGAAATGGAGAGTGCTGTCTGGTGCAAGCCCAAGGCTGTGCTCCTCTCTTCCCCTTTGCCCTTTCCTTCCCTCAAGTGCAGATTCTTTCTGTCTCATCCCAATATTGTCTCCTTCTCTGCTTTGAGACAGCAATTTCTTTCAAAATGATTAGAATGAGCCTCTTTTTCTAGTTGGAAATAGTCTCCCTGAAACCAAAATGGAGATCTGAACCTTGCTTTACTTAAGCACCACTACTCTGCTGCAACTTTCAGCATCCAACTGTTTTTTTCCAATGGCACACAGATCCAGCCACTTCATCGCTGCAGCACCTCACAATGACTGGGAAAAACAATGGCAAGCAGATTCCTGTTTAGTTAATTGAACTGTTTTGTAATGTGGAAAAAGCAGTGCGTTCCCCTCCTCCATCAGCTCTGCTCTCTGACACAGCAGAGTATTTTTTTCCCTGCAATGCTTCCAATAAAACTCAGCCCGAGGCGGAGAACCTGACATAGAAAATTTTAGTCCAAATAGTTAGGCAGAGATATAAACAACGAAAATAGAATCTTTCAATGGAAACCATCAGGCGACTGACAATTACCAGCTCTGTCTACTGCCGCGTATATCCAGCCTTCCTGTGCACACAGTGTTCACTGGGGCAAGCTCAGAGGAAAGGAAAGCTTGAACAAGAAGGTTCAAGTCTCTCTCCATAAGTTGCCTACAACTGTTCAGATATTTTCCATTTTATCAGCATCCATGGTAGGATGTAGCGTAATGAATGCATGAGTATTATTAAACAATTAGCCAGGTGATATTTTTGGATTTTATATTACCCTCTAGTAAATGTGTAACACTCATGCATTAGTAAGTGATTAAGTATTTTGCTGGGTCTCAGACCATAAGTAATTATGTGCCATTTTAAAGACAGCCAAAGGAGTAGAGAAAGACAGACAATTCTCAAGAAGACAAGAAAGAACTCATACTCATGATCTGCACTAGCTTATACTTAGAAGATACTGATGTAGCATAATGCACTTAAAATTACAGCTACATCAATACCTGATAGGAAAAAATAATTATCCTTTTAGCTCAAACCAAGAAGAAAACTCTAATGTTTTTACTGAAATAAACATTTTTCTGAATGTCTTATACAAGTCTTTCAGAGGTTAATCACATAAATAGCTCCTTGTCATGGCCAAGCATTAAGTAAAAGTGGCCTTCTCTACAGACCCAAGTGGCAAATAGCCTCTCCCACCTTCTAGTCAAACAAATACAGTTTGTAATCTACTACATCCTGCCAGCTCAGCCTTTCTTCCTTGTTAGAGGGGAGCTTTATCCCAGAACACTCCTTTCCCTCCCCCAAAGTACTCGGCAGTTAGGAAAATGATACTTGTTTGCTGACCTGAGACTGAAGCAGAACTGCCATCTTGCCCCCCACCAGCCACTTGAGTCCTTGCGATGTTAGACTAAGTAGACTAAGTGTACTACTACAAGTAGTAATAGTGGACGACTATTGCTCCAAGAGTGAGTGCTTTTTACCCTTCCCTGTTTGACAGTGGTGGAGAGAGATGGAAGCCAGTTCCATCACAAAATCCACATGCAGTTAAAAACAATAACAACAACAACAACAATAAGAAATACAGCTGGGCTTGTTTGCTACCACCTCCTCCACAGACTCATCTCTGTTCATCTGGTGGGTTGCATGTTCATAAGAAGATCCTGAAAAATGATTTGGACTATCTAGAGATGATCTGGGAGTCCAGCATCCTTTTCCAGTGACGTAAGGCTGGCTGTCCCCAAAAACAGCTCTCAGACAGGCCAGGTGGCAACAGAAGCCTCAGGAACTTACCAGTTTCATGCAACAGCTGGACTGATGCTGAAGTCCTAATGGGAGAATAAGAGCAAGGCTTCACTGCCTGGTGGAGACTGTAGGAGATGCTCCTTTGCAGCTGTGTCTCTTCACCTTTTCTGGGATGCCTGGCCTCTGATGGCTCTACCTTGCACACCTGTACAAAGTGGGTGAACGGTCCCAAACCACTTTCAGCTAACACAAAACAGACTTAGCTGGAAGGGACTCAGTTAAACTTCAAGGCGGAGTTTTTTTAACCTTGACTGTAGGAAGCTCTCTGTGTAATTGATCTGTACAATTGAATGAGTCCTGAGAACATTTCAATATGGAGACAATGTTTAGCTGGAAATCTAATGTTATTGTTTCAGTACTGCTGGTTGGAGGAAGATTGGCATTTGCCTTGCTGTTCTTGCTATATGTGTCCCTTCCCACCCATGAACTGCTTAAACTAATGTTTCAAGCCACACCAACCCAGACGCCTGGAAACTAACCCTTGATGGATGATGTAATTTGAATGATGGATTCCTGTATCTACTTCTAGAGTAGAGGCACCTTAGCTGTTCCTCCTTCACATATTTTACAACCAGCAGTAACAATAAAAGAAAGAAAGCAAAGATGTTGAAAGCTATTCACATTTTTCCTATTGCTATGGAAACTAAATTTTTTTTTCACAGATCAGTACATGCTCTTATGCTTTCTTATGAAACTCTGGTAAGGCTTATCTTCTTATAATGAAGAGCTTTATGTAACTTATTGTTACCTCTCTTGAATTGTTGCAGAAGTGGTAAGTCTAGACTATGAAATAATGCTTTACAGTACGATTTTAACTTGAGAGATTTTGCATACGAGCCTCTGTGGTCACAATGACAAGGGCTTCTCTGCCTGCCTGAGAGAAACTTGGGTGGGTTATTTGAAGGCACTAGAAAAACAGCTACAAGTGATTTCTCCAGGCAGACACTGAAGGTACAAGAAAGAGATCTGAAAGACATCTCACTATATTCAGTGAAAACAATGCTACAGGTTTGTCCTTAGATGCAGACATCCCTCTGGAGATCCCATTACATGCTGTTACTCTCACTTCTGCAATCTACCATGTAGACTTCTTTTATGCTGTGCTGGGGGGATCTCTTAATTTGTTTCGTAAGACACTCTGCCTCTGCTCTTCTCAATATCCATACCCAGACCAGCTATAGAAGCAAAACACCTTTTTCCTTAGAGTATTGAGTAGGCATTATGTCCTGTCACATACTCCATGAACAGTCAGATATTTCAGAAAAGCTGAAAATTAATTAATCCGTGCTGTAAGCGTTGAGTTTGTTGAAGTCCTACAGAGAACATAGTTTTGACAAATACTTGCCACGTGAGGCAGCTCTGACTGTGTCTAGTGCCATCCCATAAGCTGGTCAAGCGCAGGTGTATTGGGTGTTGGTGGAAAGGTGTTAGTAGTGGATGGGCTGCGGGGTAGCCTCTGAGGAGAGGCTGGGGGCTGCCCCGTGCTGGACACAGCCAATTCCAGCCAACGGCCCCACCACAGGACACAGCTGAGCCCCCCATCCGAGCTGGTGGTGCCTTGATGAAAACATATTTAAGCAATGGCTTATTTTCTGTCAGGGCAGAAAAATACAAACCGAACAATGGGGCCTCCATTTTCCCTGTACAATAATCAGGAGAAGAGACACATGCGACAACCTCTATTAACCCCAGCCCCTCCCAGGAGAGCTTAGGAATATCCCTGGAGGACCTTCCTTGGGTGCCCAGGCCCGACTACTGGCTGGATGCTCAGCTGAATCCTGCTCACTCACCTGCCCAGGAGGAGTTTCCAACCTCATGCTCAGCACTTCTCGGGAGCCCGAGAGCTGAGGACCAGCCGGAGGTCACTCATGTCCTACCTCCCCCTGAGTCAGCTAGGTTCTTCCAGGACTTCTGTCATTTAGCTTTCACTGTAAATGGCAAAGAGTAAGGAAAGGTTCAGGATCAGACCAAAAGGTCCTGACAAATAGCTCTTGCAGCTGCTGTCGATCCAGCTTTCTCTCAGGGCTCATAAACTAGAAACTGCTGTTGCAGGCTGGCTGCTGAGAAAGAACTATTTCCCACTTCTGGCTCTAGATTCATCTAATCTCTCTGCTACTAGTGCCAGCCCTGCTGAGTCAGTTCCCTTTTCTGCTAGACCATTGTCTGTATCTCCTGGCTTTGCAATTCCTGCATTATCAGTTTATTGATTTTCAAGCACCTTTGAGCGAACAGTAGAGTGGGGTCAAAACCAGAGACAACACCTTTGTATTTCATTACTGGAGGTCTTTGGCAAAGCTGTATTAGATGAGAAAAAATAACCAGCACACCATTGCTTCCTGGACTTCATGCAGAAACTGCCATGCAATCCATCCATCTACTGTCAACTGATGCAGGTGCAAGCTAACGGCTGGTTTTTGCTTGTTTGTTTTGGCTTTTTTTCTTAAACAGTGAATATGTTTGCTGGAGTGGTGTTTACTGATCACATCATCTATCACTGAAGTCTTTTTTCACAGACAGTATGGCTTCTTGGGATCCATACAGGAGCATGCAGCAAGGAGGTTGCATTCCTCTTTCTGCCACGGAAAACTCTAGGTCTCCAAAATCTTGTCTTCCACAAGGCTCAGCCTGCTCACAGAAGAGATGCTTTGCTGACCTGTCTCTCTCACCCCACTTCTGTCTATCTTGGGAGTAAACCGTCCTGGAAACTAGCTACCTGCAATCCTACTTGGGAGCGGACTGTCTCTGGGTTTTTAGATACCGGGAAGAAGCTGTGACTATGTGTGTCTGTTATCTGGGTTTATATGGGTGCTGGGGCCATGATTCTGCGTTGGAGACAGCATTAGAAGAGAGAAATGTTAGGGTAGATTTGCCTATATCCAGACAATCATAGGAATAAACACCTAAGATCATATTTGGGGTGGAATTGCCAAATACCGGCCAGTTCTGAGGTAGGGTGGGAAAGAGAGGGATATAGTGCTATGGAGGTGTAAACGTGGCGAGGAGATCTACTGGGGAGGGCTCAATCCAGGCCAGTATTCATCATCATCAGGCTGAAATTTTAGAGGAGAAGTTTAATGGAAATTAAACATACAGTAAGGGTTTTAAAGAGTTGCATATTTGATGTAAATTTCTGTTTAAATTTCTCTCTTTTTGTTTAATGGGGACAAGACCAAGCCATTAAAACCAATGAATAATTTCTGATAATACTTGGTGGCTAATTTTAACATATTAAAAATCTGTGGTGCTATTGAAGTAGAAAACTTTGAACACTAACCATTTTGCTTTGTCAAAATATTGTAATTTCACTGTCTTTGATTTAAATGTAGTTCCTTAAATCTCAGCTACACATGAGAAGAACTGAGTCATGAATTTAAATGGCATAGATTAAAGTCTAACCAAAAATAGTCATCATTTTCACAGCAGATATTGATCTTGTCTGTCCTTTATATTGTAGCTATATGTAATACAACATGGCTGTTACTGTCCATAGATTATGTTCACATGAAAGGGGAGAAATTCCAGTAAAAATGCTGCATTTCTTGTTGAATGCTCATGTACCTGCAGAGCATGTATTCTTTTAAAAATATTTGTGATTGCAGCTCCCATGTTTTCTGTTCTCATTTCTAGAAGGGAGACACTTTGTATTCTTTGCCCAGTACACACAGCCTGGCCATTTCTGAAAGATGCAGTAAAGTAAAACACATTAGGTACATGTTAGGTAGGAACACAGAAGCAAACAAAAGGGTTTTTTTCTAAGTGGGAAAATGTTAGAGTTGCAAACTCTAACTCTAAACCTAAATACCTGAAACGACATACTTGTCTGGACACACATAGTTCCTACAAATCTTCCTCTTCCACCTCTGTACTGTAAGGAGCTCTTTGCACAGACCTTCCACTGACTTCAAATTCATCAAGATCTCTGCCATCTGGGTAGCTATGTGCTCCACGGTTTTCTTCAGTAATGGCAATAGTTTACAATATATGTAAATATATGTATGTTCCTGGTGTATATATGTAAATGTGTGTGTGTGTATATATATACATGTTCCAGAATCCTGCCTTGTGAAGATTTCAGGAATGCACTGCCAGGATACAGGCTCATACCTGCATTTTCTCTTACACAGTGCAGCATGTCTCCTCCTAAGAGTTAGTCTCCAGGCCCTGCATGTGCCCTGGGGACGCTGAGGTGCAATAGGTAGGGTTTCAGTTACACCAGCCTATTAAGCAGACCTTGCAACACAGAAGGAAATTACTTGCATATTCATTCCTATTTTTTAAATGCTTGTAATGTTGCAGAGATGCTTATGTATAATTCATTCTCCGTCTTCTTTCCTCAGGTCTGCTTTTGCATTTGTTGGCATAGTGCTTCTAGATATAAGATTTAATGTCGAGCTCTGACCCATTGCTTCCACATTTCATATAGTGAATCACAAGCTTTGTTTCTCTAAATAAACAGGGATTATCTCACTTGATTTTCTGGGACCCCGTGTGCAAATTATCATCATGGTTTTGCCACTGACCTGCTGCCATCTTAAGATCTTTACACTGTAAAACACTTTTCTCACACAACTTCCATGCTGTTCCCAGAAGAGTCATGTTAGCGTATGTATGTGAGCTTTTGGGGATTTAAGTTGACTCTCATAATCTGTTTAACTTCAGTGTTGGGGTTGGTTTTTTTTGTTTGGTTGGATTTTTTCTCTTTACTTTTTTCTTATCTTCCTTCATCTGGGCCTTTTTCTCCTTAATTTGCCTTATTTCCACTCATAATTTTTGTAGTCTTAGTTGAATCTTCACACACTGATTCTCTTCTCTTTCCTGGACCCATTTCACCCTTGACCAGTCTTTTCTGTTGGGCAGTTCCTCACTCGTTGGCCTGAGATACTACCTGCTAACATGGGAGTCTAAGAAAATAAAGAATGATTATCATAAAATGGCATAGTTAAAGCTGGTTGGAAAAAGCCACAGTGGTGAGGAAAGAGGAGGTAAGGATCTGAATACGTGGCAAGACAGAGAAGGCTCACTGCTTCTGAAACAACTAAAACAATGTTGTAACAGGAGATGAAATAATCTGGAAAACGGCTATAATTCTCATTCTAAAGCAATCTCCTACTAGGTAAAGATATCAAGATGAGCAGCTAAAATACATATGAGAGAAACCTGCTGCGTTTTTCACTTCAAGACACAAAACACATTCTTGTAGAATATCCAACTGTTTGTTTTTTTGTTTTTTAAATTATAATTTCCTTTCCTGCTGCTCTTTTATGGCTCCTATCTCCCATGCAATAGATACATTTGTACAGTTTTCTCCCACCACTTTTGTAGACAGTGAAGAAGGGCACGTGATAATATCAAAACCAGCCTTGAGATCCAATAGAAGGTGACATTAGATAACCCCATGCTAAGCTGCAAGGGGATGGTCAGGAAGTCACTGAAGCAAGGTAGTTGGCAAAGTGCTCTACGAAGGGGGAAATACTGAAAGTAGGGCTAGAGACACGCATAACGCTTATTTGGCCTGAAGCAAGGCTGATATTTTATGGTGGTGACATTTTATTTTTTTTAATAAAAGGAGAGGGAGAGCAGTAGCTTTCAGTGTGATAGGTAATTCAGTGAAGGAAAAGTAGCTAACTGTAAAGCTGAGAGATGCCCTGTGGAATGAATGTAAGGTGAAAACTGGAACTGGAAAGAGATCTAGTGGAGTGGGTCATTTAGTTAAAACATCGTCTTAACATTTGTTGAACAGAGAACACAAGAACTGATGAAGTGGTGAAAGGTTATTGAGGGCAACAGCAGATCTGAGTTTAAGGCTGTAGTTAACAGGCGTCAGTCCTGTTGTACATTTAGTAAGTTATTCTCTTATTCTCCAGGAAACATTAAGGTCCAAATCACTGTCCAAAATAAGAAAGAAGCAGTCATTTTCAGACCACCTACCCTGGTACATGAAATGATCTGCTGTGGCTTTTAAGCTTGAAGGAGGAATGAGCTTACTCAATTAGGGCTGATGGACCTTTTGTCCTTGCATAGTCTTTAGAAGAATGGCACCAAATCGGTGCCATTTTCACGTTTCGTATGAGAGATATTAAAGCACCTTTACTAGTATGGCAAGTGTTGGATGATGTGACCTTACAAAGCCTGCCTTGTCCTAAGGCGTGTCCCCATCCACCTCTATGTTGCTCATGTTGCATGCTTTAAAGTACTCTCTCTTTTCTTGTTTGTGTGCATTCTTATGACAAATAGGGTGCCTTCACGGAAAACATGTCCTGGCACACCTATGAGCAGAACAGCCATGCTTTACAAGCAAAGATATAAGCAGTATCGCCGGTGTTATTCACTGGTCCAGGACACTTACCTTAGTGAGCAAAAGTTGTCTGAGATGCTTTCCAGGGTAGCCACCACGTTCACGTAGTCTCATTTTCATGTGTTGCATGAGACCTGTGCTTCTGGTTTGGCTTCGATAGCCTGAAAGTCAGGATCTTGAGAGCCAGGAGGCAACTGAAGACCCAAGGATAGGCTTTCCTCTTGTTCAGGTAGGACCTCAGCCCTGGTTTAGCAGGTGTCTGTCATGCCAGAAAGGCATGAAGAGCAAGGTGAACAAGTGTATGCAAACCTTGCGTGCCTCCTTGCCAAAGTGTGGCCTCTCCAGTGAAGATGTAACTGGGGTGGGTGGAAAAGCATCACTGAGCCTGGGAAACTGGCAGAAAGTTGCATGTTCCTGCCAAAGGGCGATATATACACAGCCTATGGCCAGTTCTGGTGCCTTGTCTCTGAGTTGATCTTTAATACGGCACTATCCCTTATATATTAGCTGCAAGAGGATATTGTCATTGCAGTGTTGTAATGTGTCCCACTCTAAACTTAAGAACTGATATTAACCTTTAGAAAACAAGTTCTTGTAGGTCAATGCCTAGAGGAAGAGCAGCAACAAAGTCAGTAAGTCGGATGACTAGGAGATTGTTTTCTTGGAAGAAAATCTTGTAGATCCCTCTTCATAGTGCTCACTGGGGGAAGCAGTGGTTAAAGAACTGATGGGTTATTGTTATGAGAAGCCATCTTTTATCTAAATTTGGGACTTTGAATCATCCTTGCTTTCTTTGATTATTGTCATAAAAGACTGCCATTAATTTGGTGGCAGGCAGAAGCTTTGTATATCCAGCTTTACATCATGGGCTTGAACGAAAGATCATCGCCACAATTATTTTTGAACTCAGTATTCATCTCCAGAACATCCTCCAAACAGTAACAGCAGAACAAGATCAAATACTTTTGCTCTTGATCATATAAGTAGTCCAGATGGAGAACTGTCTTCCACTTTCTCTGTGAACAGCTGCTTTCAGATTTCTTGTAGCTAAACAGGCACACATCACTTACCTCTTCACCTTATTTATAATACTATTTCCCCCTAAGTCTGGGAGACATATGCAGTGATTTCTGTCTCCCAGGTCTCACTACAAGGATGAAAGCAGATGAGACACTCCAGTGATCACAACTTTGAAATCAAATCAGAGTTCAGATTCTGTTCAAGGTCGCAGTGCAAGTATTTTTCGTAACTACATTTCTGTTTACATACTTTGCAAACCTAGAATTATCTGTCAAGAAATGGTATAGCAGCCTGGTTCTGTGTGGTCATCACCAAGTGACCTTGGTACAAAACTTCGGTTTGTTCAAACCACTGTTATTGTGCTTTCATTTTTATAGTCGCTAGTTCAACAACCTTAGGAAAAACACTCAGCTGGGAGATGTACAGAATGCCTTAATGCTGTCACTGCCAGGTGGTCTTATTGTTTCTTATGTCCTTGTCTTATTCTCAGTATAAGCCAAATTTATCAGTTTCAAAGAACTCAAAGGATTTTACTTAGAACTCTTCTTTGATTTTGGAAAAAAAAAAAAAAGCTTTTGTCACTTTTCTGAAAACAGACTAAGATTGTCTGCTTCCCTGTTAGACAACTTAGGGAATTACCTTATTGTCAAGTGTCAGTTTTGTAACGAAATTTTAGCTGGAGGTGTGCAAGAAATAGATTTGTTAGACTTATATAGAAATCCTATTATGTATATGAGAAGCATGCATCTGCATTGTGTTAAAAGTGACATAAATAGACATCTGCAATTTCTGTGAACTGTTTTAATGGAGATTAAATGTCACAGGACACTTTGTACTGTCAGGCAGAAGTATTCCATATACACCCCATATATTTGGCATTTTATAATATTTTTTTTTTTCATAAATGAGAAAAAAGGTAATATAGTAAGAGAATAACAGATTGCTTTACACTAATTGTATTCCAAAACATTTTGTGTTTTTAGATAACATAATTGATGGGGAATATTTAGTTAGCATAATTTCTCCATATCATATAAAACTTTCGTGTTTTATAATGTTTTAACTCTTCAGAAAGAAGATCTGAAATCTGCATCAAAGATATGCAAAGAGGTGACCATGTTTGTACCAGAGTTTCAGGTTTCATGTGCAATTTCACACTTGGGTGTAATTTCATGCTCAGGTGATTGATTATCTGGCTGTTTAGTTAGACACTTTTACTTGCAATTATATTAACTTGCACAAAATCTCAGTAAAGGAATGGATGATTTGCACAAACTTTTGTATAACTACCGTTTAAAACTCTACATTTATCTCTGTCTAGGCACTGATGTAGCTAGTCATAACAGTAAGGAAATACAGTGAAATAAATTCTTAATCCCTAAATAATTTTTTTCTATTTCTTTTGAGATTTTGTGGGAATTGCAAAAGTAAAGAAGAACATCCCTGGGCCTCCATTATTGGTTATTGCTTGAGCCTGAATATCAGGTTAGAAGGACTTTTGGTCCTCTGACTTGATACAGCCCTTTATATGTTTTTAAAAAAGCAGTTTCCAAAAAATGGATTTTTTCTCTTTTATAAAATACTAAATCAATTTCACTTTGCAAGGAAGTAGCCACTCTTTCAATATAGAAATACGTGGGAGATATAATAGTGCTCCGGTGTAAAGAAGAGTGAGTTATAAACTTCTGTTGTAAAATACCTGGATTCATTTTATAGAGTGTCTTTTGCTCTTACACAATAAAGATAATGGAGCCTGTATTCTCAGTGCATCTGAAATGCATTCATTTTCAAACTTATGTGTTCAAGAGCTACTGTATCATTACCCTGTAAATTTGATTGCAAAAGGAATGAACCATTTTCTCATGTGTGTTACTACTGACTTTCTTTCTCCTGATTGCAACAATCCCGAAACATCCTTCTAATCTCTGGAGGAGTTAAAAGATTAAAGTAAAGCAATCATGCATCATGTGCTTGAAAACTTTGTTAAGTAAAAGTAGCATTGATTTATTTATTTTTTACAGTGTTGTTGATGTATTGGCCGTATTAGGATTTACAACAAACAGACTACTTCTGCAGTTTTAATTAAATGTGACTGGCTTAAAATGTAAAAGTGGTAAAGAGGAATTACAAATTGTTTGCCTGAGGATGGGGTTTAGCATTTGTAACTTAGAAACATATTTGTAGCTTGAAAGTAACATTTAGATTGGTTGTTTCAAAATATAGAATATGAATTAAACCCAGGAAAGATACACAGTCATTTGTGGACTCCAGAGCTGAAACAAATATTGAAGGGCTGTTTCAAAATAGAGAATATGAATTAAACCCAGGAAAGATACACAGTCATTTGTGGACTCACAGAGCTGAACAAATATTGAAGGACACATAGTAAAAAATTCTGGTAAATATTATAACCCTGTAGTCTATAAAGGTACTGCTCATAAAACCAGAGGTGGCCTCTGTGCACCAGTTTCCGTTCTGCAGTCTGCCAGCCCTGCCAGTGGAACATCAGCTATCGTAGTAACATTCTCAAACAGGAAGATCTACATTAGAAATGATTACATACTTCACAAACTCCACAGTAATGGGGTTTACTTGCAAGAAGCAGGGGGCCATCTTATTGTTAAAAGAAGAGGGAGACTTTGTGCCATGGCTATCTTGCTGCTTAGCGTTATGGCAGATCCCATCTTCATGATCTCCCTAGCTCATTCGTTAAACACCTTATTTTTGTAACTGCGGATATGTGGAAGTTTTAATTCATTTGTCTGCTAGACCTTCCTCCGCGCCTCCTTCAGCGGTAAGAGTTGTACTCTTGTGTGGGTCTGCTCAACATACCCTCAGGAAGCCCTAGTGTACTTTGGAATATGCATGGGATTTTTGTGTTCCTTTTACGCCATTTATAAAACACCCGCTGATGAGAGAAAGGCTCTTTACAGGCTGCCAAGTAGACTGCAGCTCACTTGGCTTTTATCAGTAGGGGACTCTTCATGGCCAGGTGACAAGAGTATGATCTGACTGAACCACAATAGGACACATGCAGCCTCTTCAACTCTGTCATATTTACATTATTCTGCCTTCTCTTAATGGAGATATTTTAAAAAACACTACGGTGGAATCTCTCAAGGGAAAAATGATACATTTTAGCCAGTAAACTGATGTCAAGAGAACTAAACTAGGATTAATCTGGCTCATGCTGAAGATGATGGAATTCAATATTCATTGAATATTGAATGCAATATTCAATACACTGTAATATTCATTGAATCAGTGAGATGCTTTCCATTGACTGCCGTGAATTTGGCTCAGAGCTTTGTTATCTCTTTTTGCTGGATCATTCCACTTGGCCTCAAAACAGGCAAAACTGTTTCTACCAAGTAAATGAGAGAAAATAATTAAAACACTGCTTTATCCATTTTCCCTGGACTTACTTTCGGCTTCTTGGGAAATAGATTGTATTTCAGTTTAAGAAAATCTTATTGACAAATACATGGACTTTGATATTTTTATTCATATTACTAAAAACATGTCACTATTGCTATTTTTTTTGTCAAGATGAAGGAAAATAAGAGAGTTCCACCTTGAGCTATGCCCAGGTATTGCAGATAACTGACAGCCTCCTTAATGCTGTGTGAGCACATTTGAAAATGAAAAAAAACTATCTTCAAGTTTGTGATGGTGTATAACTTGAGATGGCAAAGTATCTACTCACTGAAAGGGAAGGAAAGAAAGGTACAAAGTTTATTGCATTTTCATGCCGGAGAAGTGTGCTGTACGATTTATCATTTCTTCCAGCTGCCATATAAATCTTTTTTCTTCCACATCAATGGCAACTTTCAGTTTTGATTCTACAAAGACAGATGCAAATGTCATTTGCTTTCTTGCAGCCAGTGGGACTCCCCATAATGACCAATATTATGCTTGTACTTACAGGTCTGAGCAAGTAGGCACTTGCATTCTATCGAGGTTTTTATTTTCTGCTCCGGATAAAAAGATATGTTTCTGACAATACATACATTCACAGTAGTGAGAAAACATAACTATGGGATGTCCAGTGTCTCCTATGGCAGTGGCTACTGCAGTGCTGTGAAAGTACAAAATAGGCAAATATCCTGTTGGAGGAACATTGTCATAAAATCTGAGACTTTTGTTTACAGGTTGGCTTTTTCTTCATTTTACTTGTGTTCCTGTAAATGTTTTTTAAGTTCTGGTTTCTTGGTAGGCTCTATTAAAATTCCTATATTTTTAATTATTGCTATCGTCAAAAATTAAACCTCATAAAAAATTAAACCTCATAAAAACTAGGAAAATTGTTGAGGAAACCTTCATATATTTTTTTTTCTTTGTGGACATTGATTTTACATGTTTTTTTCTTCACAGACTTGGCAATTTAAATTCTTTTGAATCATCCTTAATGTTCTTGATGCATTTTTTAAAATTACTTTTTACATTTGCCGCTATTGCCTTTTGTAATTATGATTTTTCTCTAAGAAGTATATTATATAGTCTGACTTGTACTTCCTCCATTTTATTCACATTGGATGTAACAGTGAAAGCTTGCTTTTATTATCTCATATCCCAAGCACATTCAGACCTGGATCCTTAATTGAATTCTAAACATCTACTGCAAAAGTTGCCATCTCTCATGGCTTCATATGGAGTCTCAGGTTACCTGGAGAATCCCAATAAAGCTTTCCTTCTCCAGTTAGATTGTGATGCTCTTTCTGGAAAAAAAAGTAAAATTGAAAACGCCGGAATTCACAAGTCAAGGACAAAAACCATCAGCATTTTAACTTATAAATTTTAAGGCAGCCTGTCTAAAGGCTCAGCATTTATCAAAGAGATAGTGGCTCTGCCACTGCTTCTCTATGTGTTATCTCCTTGCCTGTAACGTTGCCAGAATTCTTTGTGAGCTCTGGTTCCCGCTGTTGTGCAAGGCGAGAGTACTTGGGTCTAAGGAGAACTTTGTCCAGTTGACATAGATAGTGGGGATATATATATTTTCAGGCTTTGAGTTAACAGGAATTCTATGTTAATATTTATAGTTTCTTGTATTATGGTTCTATATGTAATCACAACCATATTTATTACACTGATTTTGCCATTAGTTTTCAAATATGCATAATTTTTTTGCAGAATTTACCAATAGAACCTGAACAACTCAGGGGTATCTGATCCTAGAATTAGGCATAATGTACCACCTTATAAATCCAAATGTTTGAATTATATGCAGTAGGTGTGATGACAGTCCACAGAACATAAAGCTCTCCAAAATAAGCTTTCTGTGTCTATTGTCTTTGGCTCAGCACTTTCTAGAAAAATTTTCCTCATCACTTTTCTTAATAGAGAAAGCCAACAACATTCTGTCTATAGCCCATCTTTTTTCTTCTTTTCCTTATTCTTTCTACTGTTGTACTTACCGCTTCACTCCTGTTTTTCAAATAATGCTGCAGTAAGAATGAGTCATTGGCCAAGGACAACTACCACCTAATATTGCAAGAGCAAATAAGGAAAACAAAGGCAGAGAAGAAATTCTCCAATTTGTTTCCTAGCAGTGACACAAATCTTTAATAATGTTTTCATTGATTACACTCTCTTGCTCAGCATTTGCGCTAACAGAAAAATTATTACAGTCTGTAATGTGCAGCACTCAAGCACTGATGAATGATTTACTGTGTCTATCAGCTACTTAATTAGAATTAATTATTCATAGACTTCCCTGATGAAAGACCTCATTATTACAACAATCATATAATGTAGGTTGTCAGTGTTTTCTGAAATACCTTGCCTAATGGGGTTATGGAAATTGCTTGTGATTTTAGTCTAGCGAAAACAAAGATTAGAAAGAAGCCCTGAAATGTGGTCTGACAGAATTTTCTCATTGCTCTACATCAAGGCAACCCAGCAGATTGCACAGCCCGGTGCCTGGCCCAGACCAACCTCTCCATAGGAGCACGGGACGAGGACATGCCCGTTGTCCAAGTAGGCCGTGAGAGGTGCAGTCTGTTCCTAGGCAGGCTGTGGCAGGACCTCAGCAAGCACGATGCGGAACTGAAATCTGAGGAGGACGGGAGCAGGTGAGTGGCAGTTCTGCCTGCAGGCAGACCTCTGCAGACTGCCGAGGTGCTGGGCTGAAACCTTTCAAGAAGCTAGTGCTTCTCTAGAGAATGTCAGCTATTGCTAACTGGCATTAACTAATGCTAGCAGATGTTAACTTGTGGGAGGCAGCAGGAGGAGAGCAAGGGTAGCAGGTTCTCTGAGGGAGCTGGAGAGCCAAGGCTGTCTCGTGGAGCGTGAGAGTCCTCAGGGTGAAAGCCATGAAAATTCCTGGCACTGCACACTTTCCTTGCAGATCCAGATGAGATGTTGTCTTTGTTAGAACACCTCTGCCTTAATCATCCCTGAACATTTTCCCTTTTTGAGGTGTTCCTTAGAGTTTCCAGTTAACTTTAAAGAGCACCCACTTATTTTAGGGTTGAGTTCCTTCTATTTCAGATGAGAAGAAATGGCAGAAACATGGTAGGACAAAGTTAAGCTTGCTTGAAAGGAGTATTTTCTCTGCCATGTGCTGCCTTTGTCTTCATCGACTACATTGTAGCATGGCAGCAGCCCCTGAGGAGAGGTCAGCGATTAGTAAATGAAATGCATGGCACAGAGAAAACCAAGTTGTAACAGCTACATGGCTGCATATATCGTAGGAATTCCAGGGCCATTAGTTTTAATTAGGTAATTTATTAAAAAGATATTGTTCACATAACATATTTAACCCTTTACTCTCCGATTACTGGGAGGACACTGAATTAGCAAAGGCTGTATAAATGAGGCTTAAGGGCTCTCACTTTGGCAGTGTGCTTAAACCCAAACTGGAGAGAAAATTACCTGTTTACAACTAGAAATGAAACTATTGATATGTCATTGCTTTCTTGCTCATGGTGTAAGCTGTAGTTCCTTATATTTACTTTGTGACCAACAAAAAGCTTTCAGAATTCCTCTTTTGCATTTTTTTAGATAGCATTTCCCAATGGCGCTAGCTATGGTACCTGATGTGTCAAAGGAGAAAGAAGCAAACAGGATTAGTTTGTTAGTCAGTGTTTTATCTAGACCAGAAAGAGAGAGGGAGAATGAAAGCAGGCTGGGAATGTGGCATCTTCTTACAAAGGTGAATTTCTGCCATGAAACATAAGGTCTAACTCCTTATTTTATCTTGATGGTCTTTGGGCAGCAGTGTCTTTGGTGAGAGATTTCCCAACAAAGTTGGATCTGAAGTTTTAGATATTCTAGATCTATTTTTAAGTTGCCTAGAAAGACGTCTGAGCCAGGGCAACCAGCATCTATCCATCTATTCTTGGAAATGAGGCTAAGTTTATCTAACTGATGCTGTGGATTAACTAGAGTCACGGAGGAAGATCTCAACTTATCTAAGCAGTAAATGATCTGAACTAGTTTTCTGTTTTGTGGTTGAGGATGGCCGTCAAGTCAAGCTGCTGAAGTATCTCACTTAGGCTTATTAGTAGGGGTGAGATCCATTGAATTGTTCAGGCTGTGTTTCATCTGGAACAAACTTTTGGTGTTTGACACATACCCATAAATGTCTAGTAAGGACAAAGCCTCAGCTGACTGCTCTGGTGATCGCTAGATCACTGGCTATTAGCTTAGTGCTATTGAGGTTATGAAGGTAAGAGTTACCTCTCACATGAAAATGCAAGTCGCAGAAATGTGGGGAAGGAGGAAGAAAAGGAGAAGGTTGGGAAAGAAGGGGAAAGGAAGGAAAATGGAGCAATCCCTTTCCCTCTTTCTGCAAAGAACATGCGATACTTCGTGCAGTTAGTATTGCTCATCTGACAAAAAGCATTTAAACAATTTTGAACTTTCTGTGAAGTTAGTATAAAATAGCAGTGCTTAGAATAGCACACCATTATTAATTCTGAAATTGTTTCAAAGTCCCCCTTTTCCTCCCAATCCACACATTACATAGACACAGTTACTGTTATTTTTATGCTTAACTGCCAGTATATCTGAAAATGAACAATGTAGTGTGCTCATATAATGGAATCAGGAAAAAATACATACGTTATTGAATTCTGCTTCAGTTACACAGGTCTATAGCATGTATGGGGAAGCCTGTTCCTCAGCTCTGGGCTGAAACTGGTTCAACTGAAGATGATAGTAGCCCTTTAGCTTTTTCAGTATTTGAAAATACAGAAATCAATTTAACAAATTTCTATTGACTTGCTTGCATGAAATTATTGCACTATCATCTGCTTTTCACAGAAGTAGATGTAAAGCTATAGATTTTTGTCCGAGCCTGTCAAATAATCATGGTCATCTTGTAAATGACGAAAAGTTGTTTTACCCAAGAGTTCTTGCTGTGGTGTTACTGTGTGTCCTGCTGACACAGAGCTGGTGGGAGTGAGGTATTGCTGCCCTCAGAAAATACCCCAAGCTTGTAGTGCCATTCAGTTCATTCTGGTCAGGAGAAGGTGTAAATGATGGAGTAGCCACTTCGGTGTGTTTATTTACTGAGATGCATACCCTCGTGTGGCAGACTGCGCGTATTGCATCGACACGGAAAAGGAGAGGCTTGGAAAGCTTCAAAAGACCTTTGCCACTACTGTGGCAAAATTCAACATAAGTAGATGTTATGACATATATCTAATATATCTAAAGGAAGGGTCGGCTGCCAGAGAAAGGGAAGAAACTGCTCCATCACTTTCCTGTTTCTTTCCGTGAGCTTGAATGGGGATGAGTTCAGCAGAATTAGGCCTTGTGGGTTTTTGTTTTTCCCCAGATATTTGGGAATGGTCATCTGGGACGGTACAAATAGGGAGTCAAAACAACTCTTAGCTTCCTACAGGAAAAAGTATTCGCACTTATGCCTGTGACAAATTGATTTCACTTACCATATGAGTCAAATATGAATCATGATGGATAGAAGCATAATTCCTGATTGTCTTGTGATTATTTGCTCTTTCTGAAAGCCCTGTGTATACATTTGGCTAAAACTGTTTTGTGGTATATCGACATATTTTAACCTGTCATTACATTTTTGAACCACAAATATTTTTCTTTACTGTATATGATAGTATCTTCAATATCTTTGTTCTACAACTGTTCATAACTCACCATTTATACTGCCATAAAAGCATGCTAGGTCTATTGTGAGGGATCAAGGCACAGTTTAGGCCTAAACTAGCATGGGACTGGGCATTGTAACAATAAGGTTATAAAATATTTCAGTCACCACTTCGAAGACAAGTGTATTTACTCTCACTGGATTTCATAATGTGCATTCTTTCTTAGCGAACTGGGAAAACAATGCAGTCATATCTGCGTTAGGAAAAAAAGGTGGGTCAAAACTAACATGACTGACAGGCCTGGGGAGAGGATAAGAGAAGTATAAACATGATGTTTTGTGCCGGTGTTTTACAAAATGGATATGGTTGTCACTAAGGACAGATTTGTCTTGGCATTCTTAATGCATGGCAATGGCACTCTTATTTAACTCTCACTAAATAATGTTCTGTTGGATAAATTTCGCTTTTTTCCCATACAAATTTCAGAATTCAGTTTGCCATTATTAAGGAATCCAGGTTTTACTGGAGCTATTTTACTGACAAATATCTGATTTTAAAGTATGTCTGACTAATTGAATTCAGGCTTAATGAAAACACAATATTTACAAATTTTGTACTGTTCCAGGACTGGATGATCACACTGCTGTTTTTCCACAGTGTGACAGTGTAATGGTGGTAATCACAGACTGGAAATGGGGTGACTGTATATTTTTATGAAATCATAGGTCTATCTTCACTGATGGGGGCCACGTGATCATTTCTTGTAACATCCTCTATGTATCACAGGCCATTGTATTTCTTCCTGGACTGAGCCCAGTCCCTTGGGTGTTCCTGAAAGGTATCCAACTTGATTTTAAGACATTAATCATAGAATCATAGAATCATAGAATCGCAGAATACTTCGGGTTGGAAGGGACCTTTAAAGATCATCTAGTCTAACCCCCCTGCCGTGGGCAGGGACATCTTCAACT
>NW_008795334.1:968384-1000519 GCF_000699145.1 Aptenodytes forsteri | reverse complement strand
GTGGGCAGGGACATCTTCAACTAGATCAGGTTGCTCAGAGCCCCATCCAACCCCACCTTGAATGTTTCCAGGGATGGGGCATCCACCACCTCTCTGGGCAACCTCTTCCAGTGTTTCACCACCCTCAGCGTAAAAAATTTCTTCCTTCTATCTAGTCTAAATCTACCCCGCTTTAGTTTAAAGCCATTCCCCCTTGTCCTGTCGCAACAGGCCCTGCTCAAAAGTTTGCCGCCATCTTTTTTATAAGCCCCCTTGAAGTACTGATAGGCTGCAATAAGGTCTCCCCAAAGCCTTCTCTTCTCCAGCCCGAACATCCCCAACTCTCTCAGCCTTTCTTCAGAGGAGAGGTGTTCCATCCCCCTGATTGTTTTCATGACCCTCTTCTGGACCCGTTCCAACGGGTCCGTGTCTTTCTTCTGCTGAGGGCTCCAGAGCTGAACGCAGTACTCCAGGTGGGGAGCGTGTGCATTTGGCTTCAGTTTCTCATATTCCATGGTTTCCGAATGGAGTTGGACACAAACTCAGCAAAGTATTGTCATGTCTAAATAATGTGATGTTGTGCCTGGTTAGAGATCCCTGGGCTAGTTTTGAGCAAGCTGGCATGTGTTCACGGTGTAGGGCAGCCTTATGCTGAAGTACTAGCAGAAATTCTGGAAGCAATCGAGGAGGAGATGACACAGGGAACAAATAACCCTTGCCTCTCAGCTGGGCTTGTTTGCACTCCACTGCTGCAGCCGTACAACTTTCCACTGCTAGCTTGACAAACACTGGCTAGTATCTTGGCCAGTGCTGCAGCATGTCCACATTTTTCTGCTCTAGAGTATTTTCTCCAATCTTGAACAATTTCTTTCACTCTTGCCTGCACTGCATGCAAGCATGCATCCGAACTTTATTACTGTACTCTTAACACCGGGTTTATCAATACCGGATCCACTAGCTTGTATACTTTTCCCAAGAATCTACATGAAGTTCTGAATCTAGTATTACTCAGATATTTTTCAGATTCACTATTTTTCTGATTCATTTGTTTTGGCTGTATAGTTTGTATTCATTGTTTCTAGATGTAAAAAACTACATTTTGCCGAGTTGAACTGTGATTTTGAGGTTTGTCTTCCCCCCCCTCTGATTTGTTAGCCGTTTCTTAATCTTTTTAACATGCGCTTTATTGATTTGTAGTCATATTTTGTCATGTTGCAGTACATCAAATACCTTACAGAGCTGTGTGGATTACATCTCCTTAGTTATTTTAAATCAACAAAACTTATGCTCTTAAAGAATGCAATTAGATTTGTTTGACAAAACCGATCCATTTCCCATAAAACCATGTTGATTGACATTAATTAGGTTCCTGCAATTCTTAATCAATTAAATCATGTACCAGCTTCTCCTTGATTTTATCCAGGACTGATGTCATGAAAAATTATCCTCTTTTTGAATCCTTTTCTTTTTCTGTTTTGCAAACACTTCTTACCAAGAAACCCATAATAGACAGTGCATTTGTATACAGCAGCTGGGCAGCTGAGAATGCATTAATTAATATATTACAGCAGTGGCACTTATTATTTATTATGCCATCATCAGAAACACAATTAAGTTATTGTAGAGTTGCTATGGTTTCCAAAGGAGGTACAGTGCAGACTAATTACCTCAAGATGCCAGATGGTGCTGAATAATTCCTGAGCAAATGCCCCATCACCTCTGCCTCACCTACGTTTGTATAGTAAACAAAACATTGATAAAATGGAGGCTGAGAATGTAGTGATTTCCCTTTATAGGTCTCCACAGGTTTCTGTTTGCATTTGCCCTGAGCATATTTACATTCTTCAGACTTTATTGTTTAATTTTCTCCCATCTGTGCAAAGATCCTAATGAAGGAACTGCAAACAAGGATGTAAGAAAACTCTGCTGCTGGACATCTTGACTGCAAATGCTTCATCTGCATTATACCAGCAATTTTTGTATTGTTGGTCATGGCTGATGACAAGATGCCTGATCCTGTCCACAGGGCAAGTAGGCTATAAGAGACACTTTAAGCACTGTCTAGACCCAAGATTTCCCTTTAGCCTAAAAACTCACTACTTTGCGGATCATGGGGACGTCCTACAGTGCAGCAATGTAGATGAACATCTATTTGGACCTTAAGCCTGACCTATAGGATGCTCCACATAGCAGTGTACATGCAATCATCGGGATTTTAAAAAATTGTAAAGCTTAAAGACAGTGAAGTTTGAGGCCACTCAGTCTTAGAGACAAGGCTTTCTTGTAGATCTGTGCCTGATCTCATGGCTGCTTTCTCTTTCTTCTCTTTCAGTGGTCAATAGGTTAGTTGGGTGTCTGCAAAATCTTCCATTATACAGCCCGAGAGGCAAATAATAGATGAACTCCAGGTCTGCACATGTAGTAAGTACCAAACTATAACTTTACCATCAGGGGATACAACAAAATACAAGGCCACAAAGAAAAGTCTTTGGGATAGTGTATCACAGAGATGCATGCCATAGTCCAAAAATTCTGGCTGTCCTGAGTGTCAGTCCACAACCAGAGAACCTGCAGCATCAGGTCAATACAACAAGTAGGTCAGGCTTTGGGCAAAGGCTTTTGTGCCCTGCTTCTGCTACCAGTATTGTAGGATTGCCAACACACTGCTCTAAGAAATAGCATTTTAATTTAGTATATCCCCCATTCTGAGTTTAAATTCAGATTTGCAGCCGTGAAAAACGAGAACAGCAAATGTTTCCCCTCCAAATTCAGAGCTTGCCTATACAGAGCTTACTTAGGTTTTTCCAAGTATTTGGGGTTATCTAATTGATATCTCACTTCTATACAACTTCATGGGGCTTTCTTGTCGCTGAGCTGGTCCAAGCTGGTGAGGCTCCAGGGTTTTTTAGCTTCTCTGTGGGGTTTCAGTAATTCCTGTTATGGGGACTCTCATGATCACAGGTGACAAAGGCAACCACAGATGCAGAAGTTTGTGTGTCAGTCTCTGGTTTCTGCTTCGGGAGCTTCTGGACCTTCTGGGGACAAGGTCCAGGATCACTGGCAAATGCCTGGGAAACCTCTGAGAAACTTAAGGGTGCCTGCTACTGACGGGTAAGGACAAGGTAAGGGGAGATACAAGGGGGTGATCCCAAGGAAGCTCTAGCAGCTTCTAACAAGCATGATCAGCTACCCTTGACCCAGAGTGACAGAAGCCTTTGTTGCAGCTGCCACCAGTTAGGGAGGATCTTGGGACAGGCCTGTTATAAGAGCTAGGTGCTTAGTTGTGGTGGTGACACATGATAGAGCAGTTTCCCCAGGAGGTGTTTGGGCAGCTGTCCCTGCTAGGGCAGAGACTTTGGCACAGACTAAGCTTCAGATGGCAGATGCAGTCCTACAACTCCCAGGCTGCAGGAGTGCCTGGGGCCTCTCTCTGATGCCAGGAGAGATGGCCTTCTGTCCTGCAGGAGGTGTGCCACCAAGTGGAAGAGTTACAGAAGGAAGAGAGCAGGCTGTGCAGCATTGGAGAAGATGGGATCTTCTCTGAGATGCAGCAGCTTGAATAGCCCTGGACCCTAACTGCAGTAGAGAAGCAGGCAGTGCCCACACCTAGTCTTAAAGTAAGTGCAACCTCTGGAGAAGGGGAAGGATGGAAGCTGGTGACTTCTAGCACCAAGAGGAAGGATCCTGCCCCATCTAAGGGCTTACAAGTACAAAATAGGTCCACTACACTGAAAGGTGAAGAGGAGCCAGATGTGCCTTCAAGCAAAGGATCTGGTCCACCTCTGGTCCATAAGAAAGAGTTTGGTCAGAGGAAAGGAGGTGCAAGAATGGCAAAAAGGTGGCTTTGGAAATAGAGTAAATTGGGAGTAAGGTATAAAATCAGGTAAGGAACACAGAAGGGGGTGAATCTTCTGATGCTAGGAGCATAGATGTCTACAAACACTAATGAAGCTGACCTGTGGACTGGGATGCTGGCCCATCTTCTGGGGTGCTGGAGGAAGCTCTCTTAGACAACCCACTGAACTTTCCATCAGGTCTATGTCTGAAAGACTTGGTGTGGGGTATGGTAAAGACAGATGGCCTTGCAGCCAAGTACTAAGTGATGGGGGGAGGAAAGGGTGATAGAGCTGTAATTCAATAGTAGCTGTTTGTTTTTCATAATACTTGAGTGATAATAGCTTTATAATTGTATGCAATAATTATGCAAAATGATATAACTAAATCAGTAGTAGTGGTATACTTATTATTTAATTATATTATTAGGCAATTACTTTTAGTAGTGTATTGCTTAATCAGTACATGCTTAATCATTGTAGTCTCTTACATCAGTAGTATTTCAAGCCTGCATGTTAGAGGGTGTGAGTTAGACCTGTGAAGCAACAATGTCCAAAGGAGAACATACTTAAACCAGCAAAGAGGTAGATATCAACTCTTATTTTGCAGTGTTGGACCTTAGGTACAAAAATGGCTGTCTGCCTTGTCAGATTGTTTAAATATTTAAACAAGAAATTAGTTTAATCAATGGGAATTGCAGTCATTGCCTCAGTTCAAGCTCTGTTTGAAAAGATCTTTTAATTTCTTATTCCTGCATAAATTTTGGTTCTTTTTTGATTCCAGCAAAGGAAATAATAGTTGAAATGCCCAGATCAAATGAAATACTACACTTCTTCCCTTAAAATACTAGCTTCTTAGAAATACTGAAGACAGATTGCTTTCTCAGGTCAACAAGTTGGAAAAGAAAGCACTGTTAAAGCATCAGCCAGTTCACTTTAGGAATATGTATGTTTCCCAAGATAACACATTCAGCTGTACAGTTAGTTTGAGGATAATACATATAATTCTGGTATAATAAAATTATTTCATTACAGGAGCCAGAGAGGTATGAAATCACTTCCTGCATTACACCATCTATTGATCATGAAACAGCAGATTGCATAGTTTGATAATTTGTTGAGAAATGACTTGGCTGTAATCTATCTTGTTCCAGTCAGAGGAACTATGTATTTCTTGTATATAGCTAATAAACCAGGACTTTACTGAACACAGATATTTATATTGCTGAAAGTTTACAAGCTAGACATTCTAAATAATAATTCTATTTTACTGTAAGAAGTAGCGTAGAGATTAAACTCCTCCAAGGAATGATCCATAGAAGGCAGGTGAAGTGGTGAGGCTGAGGGCTGGGGGAAGCAGGCCAAGCAGGGGATCAGAGCAATGGAGAAAATCAAAACCAGGACTGCGGCAGGTTTGCTTGATATGCTCTGACTACTCTATTTGCCATGAATTTTGAATTTGATTAAAAGGCTTTCACAAAATTGGTCATAACAAAATATTTGCTCCTAATGAAATCATTACATATGAAACTAAAGGAAATTATTATACAAATTAATGTCTTTCTCAATTATTATACAAATTAATATCTTTCTCATTCTGCTTTATTTTCTGGTTAATGGTGCCTGAAAGTTAAAGGGAAATGTTTCAAACTGGGAGAAGTTTGGACAGAGAAAGGGAGGTGCAAGGACAGCAAATATGACACTGAAACAGGAGTGCTAACATACATACAAATAGTTTGTCAAATTGAACAATGTATGCCAAAGAAGTTGTGATATACACGAGAAATACAAAAATACGTGTTTTTTAAAAAAGGAAGATCACCAGCATTTTTAATTTACTCTGAGGTAAAGTGAGACTCTTCTGACTCCAGCTGATGGCACCAAATTCAATTACTGTGCACCAAGGAAACCTACCAGCTCTTGAAATCAGTCATCTCCTGTATGCTGGCTACTGCAGTCTTATGAAGTAAGGGTTACAACTATGCACCAACATGGAGGAAACAATTTTCCTTTTCTTCCAAAAAGGAAAATAACAAGACACATTCAGGCATTTCATTCCAGTGAGTGTGCATGTGTGTACATCTACTCCAGCTGTAGTTACGGACAATCAAAGCTTGGACTTAAACTTCCAAGCAAGTATTTATCACTATAAAGCAGTAATTTTACAGTACATGTGTATTTTCAGTAATACAATCATGGTATTCTTTTAAGCTATATCATCACACTATATGCCTACTTGTATACTACAGTGAACATTTTTTTAGACCTATGAACCACATTACATGATAAGTAAAGTCCTAAGTAACAGAAATATATGTAGTTAAAGGTGTACAAATTTCTAATTTTTTCAGCTACAGTGTTAGCTTGAAGTATTCTCTGTATAATTGTGGGCATCATTTACATTAAAATTGACATCCTTGGGTCTCAGAAAAATAATCAGTCTGTATTACATGGACAAATAGTGGTAATACAGAACTTGTAAAAACATGGAAAGGCATTCTGTGAGAATTTCTTCATTTTTGCTCCAAATTTGACAAATTAATATTTTTTAAAAAGCAATATTTTAATGTTATCTGTAAGCAAATACAGTGTTAAAGCTGTAGCTGAGTTTCCAAAGCCAAAAAACCCTGCCCTTAGTGTTCCTGACATGAACTTTATCCTATTTGCTCATGCGAATGATAACTCAGTTCCCTGCTGCTCTCTGTATTGCCCTCCACTGTCAAGCCGCCTGAGGGAGAGAGCAGAAAAAGCTCCCACTTTACCACTTGACCCTCTCTTGTCTCAGTGTGGCTTTAACCTTGTGGCTTACTGTGTTCTTCTGATATTTTTAAAGGAAAGGAGGACTGGAACAACAAAAATAAAATTTGATAGGTGGTCTAGAGTTCAGTTTTTTCATCAAGAAAGACTGGGACAGCCATTTGAGCACTAACAGTGGGCCAGTTCAGGTCAATGCCATAGGTTACCACGCTTGCTGTGTAGTCAGTCTTTGAGCTGCTCAGAAACTCCAGCTCCCATTATGAGACTTAGGTCTGTCCAGTAGGAGTGAAGTGCCTAAATATTATTGAGGGTCTGGGTAATGGCGTAACATACATGGTTACTTTGAAGATCAGAGTGCTTCTGCCGTTAGCTGCTGGCATCCATATTGTGTTTACACCAACCTTCACAAGTCTCATCTGCCCTTGTAACAGGCAACATGGTCATCCCTCTCAGAAAGGTCTATGTTGACCTGGTCTGTAATGGAATATCAAAATGCTATCACTAAAGTGCCAGGTAGGACAATTATGGCCAGGTAGGACAATTAAGGCCATGTGAACTATAGATGGTGCTGTATCCAGCATCTGTAAAGAAGTTCACCCCTGAGGTCACTCCATATTGCAAGTTCTCCCACAGCACAGGGTGACGACTTGCTTCCCAGCTGTCCCCAGGTTAAGCAATGCGGATGACTGATGAATGCTTTTGCACCCCATTGTGAAGATATTCTACAAAAAGATTAGGTGCTTACACACTGCGGTAATAGGGACCCAGTAAGAACTGCCAGTAGAAATCCATGTAAGCAGGTGGCTGATGGGTTAGCAGATGCCAGGTTTTGAGGTCTCTTCTCACTGAAGAGAATAACTTTTGATGCGTGAGTTAACGACTAAATCTTTTGGTAGCCTATACCTTACACGATAAACGGTACTGAGGATATTCAAGAGAGATGCAAGGTGCTGTATGCACCCTGTTGCACCTCACCCTAAGAGACTAGATGCAGCAATCCTTAGGATTTTGCTGTGAGTATCACAATAACTGGTGATCTTTAGCAAAAGAGTGAAAAATGTGGAGATACTCAAAACCTGACTGGACATAGTCCTGGGCAAATGCATAACTACTGAAGTAAAAGGATTGCATGAAGATCTCAGCTTCCGTGAAAAATGTGATTGCTCTCTAGGTTGTTGCAGGGGAAGGTCTGAAAATACCAAAGGAGTGCAATAACAGGATCAAGATCAAAGAGAAAAGAAATATGCACATTTTCATATTGTAAAATATTTACCCATTCTGAAGATTTTAGGGGATGTGACTCATGATTTTTGAACATTTAGGAAATATCATTGGTAACTAAGATTAGAGTCACTCACTGGGACATCCTTAAATAATCTGATATCTGTGCTAGAACTAAACGACCAAAATGCTTCACTTATTTAAAAGGAATCTTCACCTGCCCAGCTGATTTAGCTTTCACCTGGGTTTTTGTTGCTGAAAATAAATGAAGCCTGCTGCAGAAAAATGAGAATCTGCCCCACAAAATGTAAGATGCAGAAAAAATTGTGAGGGAAACCTCATAAATTACTTGGCCTGGAGCTGAAGTGCCAGCAGAAGGGAGATTTTGGGTCCAATAAATGCAAGTCTTTGGAGACCACAATAAAATGGGATTCTAGTGACAGTGCACGTCTGTGAAAATTCACTGCAGTATCAGACATCCCAGGTGCCTATTTTATCAGGAATCGTTATGCTGCTCAGTGTTCCAGGAACAGTTCTGGACAATGAAATAGCTTTTGCATTCAAAGTGGTGACATTTAGTCACCAGGCCTTTAGCTGTCGAGCATAAAGGCCACTGCTTGTGAAAGGGGTTTGTTTGAAAGAAGAGAGTGTGCATGTGTGTGTTATTAACTGGAGACTAAGGGTAAACTTTTAAATTAAATATGCTGCAGCTCAGTCAATATCTTGGGCTCAACATCATTGATGGGGTGTGATGGGGAGGTCTGAGTTCCTGCTGAGCTTACTTAGAGTTAGGACTGCCACTGAACTTCACCAAAGATTTCGTTTGAAATCTTGCCTTTGTGAATACATATTTCAAATGTAAGAATCTAATAAAATGAGAGTGTGCATCTGAATTTGCCTCTGATGAATACGCACCACAGAGGAAATAGTCATGTATATATGAGTGTTCAGCTGAAGGCTGCATCCTTTGGGAACGGGTGTAATTCAGCAGTCTCCTCAGCTCTGGGAAGCAAAGAAGTAAGAAATAGTAAGCGAACGGTTACAGCAAAACTAATCAAACCAAAAGAAATCAATACAAAACAAAAAGCTCCTCCAAAAGGTATTCTTACCAGAAAACCATTTTATAAATTTGGGAATCTTGCATTCATGGGAAGAATCTTGTAACTAAAAGGTGGAACTAGCATGTGGTCAGTAATAACGTGATGGGGCTGGGTGCACTGAAAAGCTCTGACAGGTAGGCTCAGGACACAGCCCTCAGACATGCCTGCTGGAAACAGTGTTGAATACTGCCACTGTCCCTCAGCTGTGACAAATAGAGGTAGAGCTAGAAAGAGAGAGATACAGAGAGAGAAAGAAATACTTGTTTTGAAACAGCTTTAAGATGAATCAGAAAAAAAATGTGATTTAGCGTAAGAGCCTGTTGGCAAGTCAGTCGTTATTTGTAAAGATTTGACCAGGAAGCCTATAGAGAAATTCACATGCAATTTAATATTTACTGGAGGAAAAAGCATTACAATTTTCTTTTCAGTTTCTTTGCCACTTTCTTTACCTGTTGGATCCTATTTTGGATCACAGGTATGAGAAAGCAGACTGATGCTGCAGCAGGAGCTCCTGAGGTTTTAAAACCCAGGGACTGTTCTGACATCGAGGATTCCTGTGGAGACACACTGTCTTCCCCTTTCATTTGCAGTCTGGTTAATGAGCCTGTAAATTGAATTAGCTCAGTCTAAGTGCTCAAAATCCAAGCTGAAATGAAAAGAAAACAAGATTAGAATAGTGTATGGAGGCTATACTTTTTCTGGTGCCTTTGGTTTCCTGAGGAATGCAGTAAGACTGAAATAATAATAATAATAATAACAAAAGAATATGTGACTGAAGACATATGATTCATTATAATGTACAAACCAACCTATTAAAAAGTGTTCAAATATCAGAGTGCTGGGTGCTCAGCTGGTGAGTCTGTTTCCTGGTTCTGAAGAGATTAAGGGCAGCTAAAGGAGAAGGCATTGCATTTTTCTTTTTTCCCCATTGCTATGGTATGTGCATATCCTTTTGGACAATGTTTGGCATCTCTTTTTTTAAATAGCAAATGAGTAGCCCAGGGAAGTCACCGCAAATTAGTCGTGAATAACTGGATTTATGATAGCAACAGTGCACTGAAGTGTGGGGAAAAGGCTGGAGAGCACTGCATCATTTGTTCCCAATGATTTTGAAGCAATCAGTGCTCAAAGAAGAAAGCGCAATCTGTCCTCCCAAGCTTTTCCTTCCTCTATAGATAAAAAGGTACCCGTTTTTCTGTTAGCAAACAGAAAAGGAAGGCCTCTCTCCTCTGTCGGTGGTGCCTCTCTAGCCCCCTCTGCACCTGCCTGGGGCTACTGTGTGCCAGCCTTACCCAGAGACCGGCTCTGACAGTGCCTGACGTCCCTGCACCAACGGGTGAATCACCAGTCCGGGCTCCTCCATTTGCACTGACTAAGCTCTAAATTTCTGTTGGTATAAGGCGGCGATTTCATCCAGCATCAGCGTGGTTTCATCAGTCAGTCCAGACAAGCATTTGCTGACATTATTTCCCTGCTCATAGTAAGGGTTTGTCTGAATCAGGCTGAGTAAGGTGATTGCCAGCTTGGTGGCTGAGATCCACAGAGCCTAAATGACTTTATGATTCATCCCTCTCGCAATTAGCTCAGCCATTAAGCAGACCAATACCCTAATCCTCTGCCTTCCACCTGGTCTTTCTCTGTTCACCTCTAGACTTGGTTACGGGTTACCGTCATGTGGAAAAGTCAAACCGGCCTCATCTCTTCTGTGTCCATGGATGGCTCTTCTGCCTCCAGGTCTCATAAAGATTTTCCTTTGGGAAATCATGGCTATTAAACTCTCCTCAGGAGCACGCAAGAGAAAGCGGATATGTTTCTGTTATCCTGAAGGCTATATGAAATGCTATCCTTTCCTTTCCATCTAGGATTTAATACATTTGTATATACATAAATATTTCCTTCACCAAAACTGATATCCACCCTATCTTAAATTAAAAATAGCACAGCAACCCAGGCATTGGATGCCTTTTCTTATCAGCTAGTGGTCGTATGGGAAATCACAGTGTATGCAGATCATCTTCCTTATACAGGAGTTAGTCTGCTGTTACATACATGAACAGCAGTTGGAAAAAACTCAACTTCACAAGATTTTGGGGTCTTTCTTTTCTCAGCAATGATCTGAAGACATGGAGAACAAACAACATATAAGGATTTATCAAGTTTTGAATGAAAGAAACCCACAGAAAGAATACTAGCGGTAACATTGGCTAGTAATAATGGAACTAAATGAAAGTCCTTTATCTTATTTTAATCACTCTTATTCCCACGTGTGAAGTGAGAGCTAAGCTGCATTATTATATGTTATTATCGCTAGAGTATCTACTGTCTACAATCACAATAACAATGTGGTTTTCTAAGGAAAAAAAAATAATAGGAAGAAAACTGAAAATGATTTTCTCCTGTGAAAGCCAGAGATGCAAAAAAAAAATTCTAAATCACTAGTAGTCATATTTTTGGCTCAAAAATATATGTCAAAAATACTACATAGTGGAAAGTTTGAGAGAGGCATGCAAGATCTGTGCTTCAAGTCAGATATAGGGTTGTGGTAGACATTTGCATGCTCAGCAGCAGAATTCCTATACAGTCTGCAAGCAGTAACTTGTATGTACTCCCACAGAAGCATAAATCTGACCAAAAAAGGGTCGCTTACATGTCGTTAGCATTGATTCCCTCAGAGTTAAAGTCCCAAAATAAAATCCACGTTGGATCTGAAAAACACTTTCATAATCTAAGAATAAAATTTTAAAAACATAAGCCTACTCACAGTATTTATAAATCCTTTTCATTTCTTTATAAGAGTCTCAGTGTAACTCCAGTAAAACTATATAATTAAATCTTTCTTGTCTCCAAGGAACATTTAAGAGATGTGTTTAAATAAGGTCTCTCACTAATGAAGTGTTGACAGCTCAGCAGTAGGACTCAGCAGCTGTTTAACAGAACATAGCAATGTGAGGGGAAGACCACTACATCCAGCTACAAGCACAGGGAAAATTTAACAATGCAGAATGCAATGATCTAGTTGGAATTTGTCCAAAATATTGAAAGCAACATGTAGGCCTAACGTGCATATGTTATAAAAAGGCCTGTAAGGATTTTGTATCTGGTATACATATCAATATATGTATTTACAAGTCGAAAGATGACAGCAGTTTGATAGACTTTGTTTTACATTTTATTTAGCTGATATTACCCAGAGATGCTATCCGTGAACACGGATAGCCTGGAAAACGTACTTGGGGTACTTAACAAATAGTAATGAATCACATGAGGAAGAGCAGTACTAAATTGAATTTCACTAGAGTATTAGTTCTTTCCACCCATTTTATTGCAGTGTAACTGAATGCCAGATCCTTCTAATCCCTATACTTGTGTTATTTTCATTTTTCAACAACAGGCCCAACACAGAAAGATGGCCTGTGTCTCTAGTGGGAGCTAAGAGAAATAGATGTATGAGGAATCTCGGGACAGGGTTCAGGTCTCTGCTGCTGCTGAGGCTGTTTCATGTGGAGCTCTGAGAATGGAAATGACTCTCTGAAGCTTTCATGTTGATTTTTTCATCTTTCTTCATAATGAAGAGGGACTATATGCAATCCCTGAAAATTAGCCTGAAAAACTATCATGAGTCTGAGCATCATTTTTCTTTCCAAGCAAAGAATAAATCTCTTAAAAGTTCCTGGATTTGAAAAAAGGTTCCTTTGTCATTGAAACAATGATAAATGCAGTATGGATATAGGAGAGAATATTCTTCCAAGTGAATCAGTGCTTCCCATAGCAGGTTCTTCCAAATCTTAGCTGATTTGGTAGTATTTGGAATGTGGCATTTTATGGAGAAGGACTGTCAGATTCTAGGCCAGATTTCAAACAAAGGTGTTATAAACCACACCAAAAAAGATGGAAGCACATTTTCACATTTAGAAAGCCTAAGCAGAACTTACAAGAAATGTGTACAAATGTTTTGCTCTACCATTAATGTCTTCTAATCTCTAGTGGTTTTTTTGCAACAGCCTTACCTATAGTTTCCAGTATTAACAACAGTAAACCCAATCTGAGATGGGCTCAAGCAGAGCCATTGTGGAATCATCAGACAGAAAACAACTTTTTTGTTACGTGTTTTTATGGTTGCTCCACAGCCTAGCAACCCTTTACTTGACAGTGACCCTCAGATGTGTTCTATGCTAGATTCTGGCATCCAGACCTCCTTCCCTGGGACTCACTTGTCGTGCTTATTTGGGAGGCAGCTTGGAGGAGAGGTGCACACTCTGTTCTTAATCCTACACCAAGTAGGACATGTCTGGACTGCATATGTGGCCCTGCAAACTAGGAGGTTCACAATTTACCATGGTGCTACGTGGGTAGACAGAACTTAATGTCCAGCTTAATATCTAGCCAGTACATTATATGAGGTAACATTCTGGCTGAGCAATTGCCTCTTATGACATGCTTTTTTGTTCTCTATTGAATTGGAGATTTTTTTTCCTGATGCATCATATCTAGAAAACAATTTTTTTTCATAGCACAATTGTTCTTCCCTCTACAAATTGCTGCTAGAATGGAAATATTTTTCTTTCACTATTTTTACCTGTTCAACTAGAACACAGGAGAAAATATAGCAAAGATCTTAATGAAGATCAGCATATAAATTCAATCCTATTCTAGACTAAAATTTGTGGCCACCAAAATTTTTGGTGGCCAACTACAGGCTAATGCTTCTGGAGAGACAGCTAACAGTTACACACATCCTATGACGACCACTTACATAACTAGAAAAAATGGAGCTACAGACAATGAATTTTGAGACTGGCTGTGTAAGACAGGAAATAAACGATTATGCCTGTTATCAGCCATATGACATGGATCAAAGTTTCCAGCCACTATTCTTACTACTCCAGTCAGTAGGCTAGAAGTATTTGACAGGCTTTCCTGAAGAAGGAAAACTGGTCTGTGCCTCATATAACTCAGATATTTAACACATTTAAGAGCTGACCTTTTACTTTGTTCAGAGTAAATAAACAAAATAAGTTTTCAGCAGAAGCTGAACTACCTCATAAAGACAGAAGCGCTTCACGAACCATTGCTTCTGCATTTAGCTCAGCAGCCTGGTTCCTATAGAAATCTACCATGGAAAAAGCCGACATGGAAGAATGATGCTGAAATGGCTGTGAATTTCAAGTTAAAGATAGTTGTTGACTACCTTTCCAGATACACTGTAGAGCATTTCTCCCTGAAGAGTTTGGAAATGGAGGCTTTCTGCTACCCCCAGCAAAAAGGGTGGCAGGAAGATCCCATATATCCTCTTACCTCCTTGTGCACTTGCGTGCATGGCCTAGATACGTGTTCATTTCCTCATTCATTTAACTCCTTCATTATATAAATTGAAGAAAGAACATACCCAACTCACTAATGTAAACAGAAATATAGACAGAGAAACCCTGCCATTCTGTCTAACAATTGTTTAACAGAAGTTAAATGAAATCTGTAAATAAAATGAAATGGCAGTGGAAAGCACTTCTCATATGAATAATTAGACATTATAATAGCAACAGCATGCTCGGTCTGTTCTCATCCGTGGTATTTCTGTATAGCAGCTGCTATGCTTGACAAACAACTGCCAGATGCAAGAGTCCCCTGATGGGTACTGGAACGTGCTCTGTGTGTCCTCCTGAACTTTACTACAGTTAAAATGTTATTCTGGACCTGCAGGAAAGTAGACAGATGTTTTGCCAGCTTAGCAAATGGGAATACTCCTTCTCTGAGCAAGAGGGAAATGCACTAAATCTTCCTCAGCTAGAAACATGTTTAGCATTCACTGTTCAAATCATCTACTTTTGTAATCTCTAGAGCATAGAGCATGCTATTCACAAACTTCACTTACTTGTGACAGAATAAACAAACTCAACTTTCCACATGTGCTTTTACAAACCAAAATACCTGCTTCCCAACAACAGATGGGAAATCTAGGGCTCTTGAATATCTGGGTCCTGATAATTGCACTGCTAACTGTGCATTAATAATTAGAGATTACAGGAGTATGCTTCCGATTACTACCAGTGTAATAATGTTAGAGGCGGTTGCAAGCAGACTTTGTAGAGTGAAGAAAAATTAGTATCACAAGACATGTCACTGTGAATTCATGCCATCTGTCTAATGATGAATGACACCAGTGTGAATGGTATCAAATCATCCTACAGATTTGCTATATATACTTAGTAAACTGCAAATACATAAGGCAAAATGGCCCCACTTACCCTATGCATCAAAATGGAGAGTATAACGCTTTGTCATAGGGTAAACTGCTCTATTAAAATTACCACGTGTTCAGAAATGAAGAAGGCATTTCTTGATTTCAACCTAATTTATTTCTCTTTTGGACATCTTTTTTCTTCCGAAAGTCTAATTTTCATGATTCAGGTTTCATTTCACTGCTATTTTAATACTGCCAATTCTAACAGTTCTTTATACCTTTTATTCTCCAATCAATGGGAATGTCATGAGGCCCATTTTTACAGTAGTTTCAAATAGCACACTCTACATTTCTTCAGCAAAATGCAAACAATCTTTGCTGCTTAATACACATGGCTAGATACTCTTTCAAGCATTTTGCTAGTTTAATGTTACTGATTTGTGGTCCTTTCCCGAGGTGAAGCTGGTAGTGCTCCAACCTTACAGAAATGGAGTGCCTAGGACAGATTCTCTACTTTTATAAGCTGCTGAAACGGAAGTATATATATATGTGTATATGTATGATGAACTCTGACAGCTAGATCTCACCTACCTATTAAAGAAATTGTGTCGGGTTATAAATAAGACTAGAGTTTCCTTCTATTATCTTCTGCTCTTTTTTTTCCCTTCCTGAAACAGTTACAAAGGTCTCACTTGGCATGATGTGATTGCTACTATAGCTTAGTTCAAAGCTTTAATCTTAGAAGTATTAAAGAGTTTGGCTCACCTGACCTAATTTCAGTCATTTAGAAGATAAATATTCAGACTAAGCTTATTAGTTAGACTTTCTCTACTTTCTCTGTCATGGAAGAAAGACGTGATGAATTGCCCTCTGCAGGCACCTTGTACGGAGTGTGGAAGATTCTCAGATGTCTCTCTCAGAACAGATGTTTGTCTTTCAGGCTGCACTGTATGGCATCTGTCCCCTGGGCTTCATCCAGTACTGTTATCTTGACTCTGTCAAGAAGAAGCATCAGAAGTCAATAACTAGCAGAAGCATCATCTTTGTTCCTTTCAACTTAGTGATAAATTTCAACATGATAAAATGTGAGGATTTTACTGGAAACCATATTATTTAGCACAACATCAAGGTAATGGGTTGGTCCAGTTCCTTGTGAGATGAGACAGAGTCAAAGAAGAGGCAATGGATGTAATATCTTCTTTCCAGGTGTTTTTTTTACAGAGTGCTTCTCTATTCAGGAGAGATCTCTGTAGTGACAACTTTTTTCTCTGTGTGCTTTGACTTTATGCTTGCTGGACCCCCTGGCCTCGAATTAATCAATGGCAGAACATTAGGACCAAACTAAGCAGAAACAAAAACTAACGATAGCCAAATGATTCAGGAAGAGTCATAATTATGGGTAACAAATATCTCATTACTGCAAAACCCCGCCACATTAGTTTTTAATGGATACTGTGCATTAAATGAAATAACACTTTGAATGAAAAGAAGTTTGTCTAGAGAAGTTAGAAAATTATAAACACAAATATAACAGCTGGCAAGGTGCAGCATCAAACTGGTTAAGTGGAGTTAGTGTCGCCATTTACTACAAATTTTATTCTACAGAAGGGACAGAGATGCTTAGTCAAGTTCCATCTTTTCTGCCTTTGTTGAGAACATGCACCCAGCAGATGGTACAAATATGTGCATTTCAGGTCTTTGAACTCTCAAATGTCTTATGTCATGAATGCAACCAGTTTAGAGTCTGTAATCTGTTTCCTGCTGGCTATGCGCATTTACCCCAAAAGTCACATGTTTGTTCAGAGAAGGTGCACAGCTGGAACATCAAGATGAAATCTTATGCGTGTAAGTGCCTCTGTCAAGGCGCACTCTCCACTTTGCTTAACTATTTTTCTGCAGAGAAAACTGTGCATACAGGTTCGCATTTGTCATAACCAGACACAAAAAAATTTCCCTGTGAATAATGGAATTGCCATGAAACAAAACGATGAACTAATTTCCTCCTAAGAGAGAACAAGATGCTAACAGTATTTGGAGTGTTTTTAAAATGTGGTACTGATTAATTCTGCATTTATTCAATGCTACAAAAACATTTTAAATCACTCAGCATCAAATCCTTTGCGCTACAGACAATACAAGCTTTCCCATTGCCTGCAATAGGAGTAAAATGGTTTCTGTGTTAAAGAATATATAGCATCAATTGGAGGAGATAAAAATATTATAAAATGTTGTGCAAAATATTTCTGTTATAGACGCTCAGATTTCTTAATATGTGGCAATTCATTGCAAAGCACTTGGGTTTTATTATTCAATTAAAAAAAAGAATATGAACAAAGATCATTATTGCAGGTTTCTAAGAGGAGATCACTCAGATAATCATGGAAACACTATGATGAAACTTTGGGGTAGGCAAAAGGCTATGTGATTTCTCCAGGTATCTTGCAGCCCTGATTAGATAATTCCATAAAATATATTTTGAAATATTCATTCAACTACAGAATGTTCTTATTTCTAAGTCAGTCTTTAGTAATAATGAACTGTATTTGTTGTCAAAGCTCCTGTGAGCAAGTGGTTGTATTACAATCAGTGTGATTCACCCCCCCCCAAATGCATTTCACAAGGTGTCTTACAGCTGTATTCAATGTTAGTACGGACTTTGATACAAGCTGTTTTCCTTCTCTGAAAGGTGAGTAGCAATGCATTTTAACTCTTGTAACTTATTATTTTTACCTAATTTTTTTTTGTGTGAATAATAGTAGTTGATAATACAGTGAATCATCTCATTTTAGGAAGTGTGGCAACCACTAGTGCTGTGAAATGCCACTAATCATTTGTGTTTCCCTTTTGTAGATGGAAAATAAGTAGGTTTAGAATTTAGTCATAAGAATTGTGATTTTACTTGGGCTGAAGAGCAGTATTTTTGTGCCTCTTGTTCAAAAGAAAGTCACAACAACCACCACCTAATTGCTGAAAGATTTGAGTCTGCATTTCCAAAATCTTGGCCAGAAAGCCTCCTCAGATGCTTGAAGCTCTGCAGCTGCTTGTGACCGCAACCCATTCTGGGTTGGCTGAGCATCTAGGGACTCATTTCACGCCTACACCTGTTGGGGGGGTCAGAGGCTTCAGGAAGCAATTCGGTATTCATGAGTCTAGAGAGAAAACGAAGCTGTAGAGAGTGTGTAGGGAATGTTTGCCAGGAAAGTGAGAAGGGGATAAAGTTCTCGCTGCTCTAAGGAATGCTTTGCATTTTACTTTAAATTGAGAAAATACAGAAATAGCACTGTAAGTAGGGATCATCACGCAAACTCAGAACCAGCCTGGGGGTCTAAGGTGCTACTACATGATATTGAGTAGACATAGCCAGAAACCTCAGGTGTAGGTTTGTTATTTTTACACCTAGAGCCGTGTGCCTAACACTGCACCAGCCTCTACTTGTGATGTGCTGGGATAGGGGAATTTGCTTCCCCTGCAGTTGAATCCACCTTACCCTGCTTTTCTTTGTTTGATCCTTGTTGCCCCAATTAATTAGCTTTCTCCTGTTCCTTTGTTCAGATTCCCTTGGCCCAGTCCCTCGAATAATTGACAAAACAGAACAGAGGCTGTGGTTACTGTGTGGTACTAGCTGTGGCTCGGATTTATTTAATAACACTGTGTTACTCTGTGCAACAAATTGTGACTAATTGCTTCTCCACTACTCTGCCAGTCTGTGAAAAGGCCAGCATCACAAAACACCAAGTCAGAGCTCCCTGCTGAATCTCTGTAAGCTTATATAAAAAGCAAACTTTGGTGAATGAGGTCTGACTGGTAGGGGAAGGAAGGGTTTTGATGGAAGAAATGCACCCGTCATTGACTCCAGTGCTGAAGTTCATGGCTTTCACCTGAGGTGTAATGTACATAAACAGTTTTGGTTCTGCATATCTTGTAAAGAACTCCTCCTTTTTGCCTTTCTCAGCAAACAAAAACTGCATTCATATAAACTTGGGTAATTTATGTTATTGTGTTTATCATGTGTGGGTTTGAATTTTTATTTTACTCAGTGAATACAATTTCTCCCTTTCTTGCTTTCTTCCTTAGTGCTAAAAAGTACACAACGGCTTTTTAATATTTAATTGATAAGATCGTTTTACGGGTTTTAGTTTAAAGGTAACCATAGCACAGACACATCCATTATTAACTGCAGAAAGGCAGTGTAGCTTCTTGGGAACCCTCTTTAGTTTAATATGAGAAGCCCTGTCAACAGAAAACAGCCCTGATATTGTTGTCAAGTGTGACAAACTGGCAAATGCAATGGGCACCACACTGGAACAATGCAAACTGCTTATATCAATGGAAGAGGCGATGTTTAAAAGTGAGATGAAGGCAGACAGCGAGAGGCTGTCGAGGAAGGTTCGATTCCGCGTTGCGTCCTCGCACAGCGGGAGGGTGCTGAAGGAGGTGTACGCCGACGGGGAGGCTGCCGACTCTCTGGACTCTGAATATGCCAGTAGCTCGGAGACGGACCAAACTAGCCGGCTGAGCGAAGTAGACGGGCAGCAGAATGGACACGTAGGGTCCGAGTGCGACGAAAACGAGACCGAGCAGGATGACTTGCTCATTTTAGTCCGGGCCACTAAAGAGAGGGGGTTTGGTACAAAGCGAGTCAACATCCTCAGCAAAAACGGCACAGTCAGGGGAGTCAAGCATAAAGTCAGCGCTGGTCAAGCCCTCTTTGACAATTTGGCAAAAGTATTTCAGGTAGGTGATGCGGTCCTGCCGGTTGTAAGCCCTGTGTCTGACCCTTTTAACTCCCCACATTATTCTTTCCCTTTGTCCAAACCTCTCTCATTTATGATTTCTCAAACTCCAGATTCGATTCTGCCTCATTCCCATTGCTGTCCGCTTGCTGTTCTTGCTTACTCTTTCTGGTATACACCAGCTCCACACTCTAAATTGACTGTGAAATTTTTCTTTCAAAATTGACCTAAAGTTTGCTGACTAGAAATGTGTATGTTGTGCTTCCCATGTATGGACCAGGAAAGAAACGTAACAGAGGAATTGACTGGGGCTTTATTGGAGATCTGTACAGATCCACTGTACAGGGATGTGTCATGTTTCCACTCCTATTATATTAGTTCTAATGAGTTTAAGATGTTATCTACTGTCCCCTACATGTAAATACGTATACTTGCAAATGCCATTGTGTTTAATCTGCAAAGTAGATCAAATTAGATGCAGGATGGCAGCAATGACCATTTTCCTATATGAAAATTTCAGAGGAATGAAATCTTAGTCAGAGGTCTCTTTTATCAATGTCTGTTTTCCATTTATTTTGTAGAAGGAGCAGAATATCTGTATTTGAAACAGTATATGCCACACTGACACCTTAGGCAGAGAAATACAGGCCTCAAAAATCAAGACAAAAGTTCTAAAAAATTTAGCTCATATATATAATTTATCTATGTACCCTATTCAAGTCTTACAATCATTACTATTCAAATGAAGAAAAACAGGTATGCAACCAAACTCTTTCTAAAGGTTGTTATAATCCAGAATTAGGATGGTCACTTAAATTAACCTGTAATTGGCTTCAATGCATTGTTTTAAAAGCATTTATGCAGTTTTAAAGCATGGGGAGTTTGTTATTAGTAATGACTGTTGTGTATTGAAATGAAATCTAAAAGTTCTTTCTTACTTTGAAGCTAAGTCATTTCATAATATATTTAGAAGTGGCTATAGATTAACATTCTCTTGCTTCTGAATATAAATTTATCCTCTATGTTGTACCTAAATTATAACAGTCTTTTTGTCAATATTGATGTTCCTGTGGAAGATGAATATTTCAAAGATGAATTAGCTGTTCATTTTTGTTCTTTACATCACATGGCACTCAAATAGCTTGCTTTCTTTCAAGCCACTCACTGAAGAGTTTGTCCTTGAGTTCCCTACTCTGATAAAATTTGTAACAAACTCACTTTTTCTAAGTAGATACGAGTTAGGAAGTGTTAACTGGGCCATGTCTGGATTCTTCTCCAACCTTGATTCCAAATACTGTTCCATGTTTCACTACATGGAGTACACCATTTCACCTCACCAGCCTCATTCCCTTCTAAAAGCTTCCTTCCACTGCATCAGTGACACCAAGCTAAGAATTTTGAATCACCTAAATAAATGGACTCATCTGAAGACATATGTACCTTAATTAGTGGCCCTGTCATCTTGCTGTTTCTATCTCCAGTTTTAGGCTGGAAGTTCTTCAGGAAAGGCTCATGGACTGAAATCAATGTACTGGGCTTGCAGTGAAGTTTCTTTTATTCCTAGCAGAGTTACAGCTAGGGCCAGCACTATTTCCATGCTGGAAGAAAGGAAGACTTGAGAGGAGGCATATTTATCTGACAACTTCAGAAAATGATATGTAGCCAAGTCTACCACAGAAGTCCATAATTAAAACCTGTATCATAATGAATCGTTTAAAAGGTGATAAGGATCTTGTATTGACAATATTTTACAGCAGAATAAAGTGGAAAAATTGAATTATCAGGTGAAAACAAACTAAATTTTTTTTGTACAGCACATAATTAAATTTAAGAACTCTCTGCTACAGGCATTGTAAAGGCCAAAAGAATAGGCAGGTTTTGAAAGAAGATGAGGAAAATATATAGGGAACTGAGCAGCTTCTGCTTAGGCAGGTCTAGATGACTGATTTCCAGAAATAACTGTATATTCTTACCGTAAGCATCTACTGGGTCAAAGACATATATTCAATAATACAGAGAACATGATGGTTTGAGGTTTCTACACAAACAAATTCCTGTTTCCCCAGAGATAAAGTTTGAAGTCTAGTGAAGAAGAATGATCGTTTGCATAGCTTTTATGTCATACTGTGAGCCAATTTTCTATGCCACATGGTGAACACAGAGGAGAGCAAAGCACAAAGGTTGGCTTTGAGACTGATTCGGAACTGCTTAATCCCAATGTGAAATATGTTTGAAATCCGTCCAATTACAAATGAAGTAATGACCGTTAGCATGAGATTAAAGGATGATTTCTAGTTTTCTGTAAGTATGTTCCAAACAATTAATTGTGCAGTAATACTACTTAGAGAACAACAAGAGTTCTTAATTCAAAGGTACGACAAGATAGAAATATGTCTCTATTAGAAGATATAACTCAAAATGTCTTGATCTGGGCATTTTTGTAAGTTCTCCCCTTGATTATGTGAGGTCATCTGCAGTTACATGTTTTGCTTTTCTTAGATAAGCAACAGCAGATGTATAACAACAGTTAAGATGTATACGAAGTCCCTTATCCCTGAGGAGAGCCCATCTCTGCCCCTTTGATGATTCAGCAGTAGATGACCTCATTATACATTTCTCAAAGCCAGTGTCAAAGCAGGTATTTGTAATGACAGAGTATGCACATAAACTCTTGACAGTCCTAAATCCTGAGCACTGATAAATTCTTGAGTGCAAACACTTCTTATTTGGTATTTAATGTATCACTTATTAACTAAAATGCGTATGCAAGAAGCCAAATACTGAGTATGTTTGAGTGTCCTGTGACCCTGAAACTAGTTTTTTTTTGAGATTTTCTGCAGTTTCAGCATTCTGATTCTTCAGACTATATCTGCAAACTCCTCTACTATGCTATTACCAAAATCCCCAGATGCTCCCTGTGATAGAGGAGAGATCCTTTAAAACAAATAATTTTGCTCAAATATTCTAGGGATAAGCAGGGATTAATTAACTGGGCTTTGTTAAGTTGTGCAGTCAAGACCTTTGATGTTTTCTGTTCAAATACTTGTGCTAAAAGCACTCCTATGTATTTCAATGTTCCATGGAATATTTGGGTTTTTGAATATTTTTTCCACATTTTCTAACTACAGCCTTTCTACAGAATTGGTTCAGACAGTTTCTTCCCACAACAGACTCATCTGAAAAAAAAATCACATCTTCCGGAGTTTTTGGGAATTTGAAAAGAGTGATGTAATACAGGAAGTATTTCTAGATGAAAAGGTGTTTTTGGTTCTTGTTGTTGTATGATACAAGCCTGGCCTGAGAATATGTATCTACTGCCGAGTAGATGTGCATCCCCTGCTACGTCTTCCCACATCTGTGCACCGAGCACTTCCATCACCAGCACAACCAGTGACTTCCCATTTCCACTGTTCCCTGAGAAGAAAAACTAGGTCCCCTGCATTAGTCTGTCCGACAATTGTCTGTGTCCCCAGACGTGAGCTGCTGCAGCGCTGTGACAGCAAAAGGTCTCCCATCAGGTTGGCCCTGCCTGGCTGGTGAAGCTGCTGCGAGCCCAGTGGGAGCAGCCGTGTGCAGCTGGGGCTGGCACGGCCGCGGGGACGGGCTGGGACAGAGCAGGACATGTCCGGGGGTTATCTCAGCTTCATGACAGAACATTTTGGGGGCAAAAAGGCGCGGAAGAGACCAGCCCTGTTGATGCTTCAGGGGAGCACGGTTTCCATGGCAACCCCTCCAGCCTTTCTCTCCCAGGGGTGGATGCCACAAGGAGAGCGTTGACATAGCAACCACATCCTGGGGGGGTGAGAGGGCGTTGCTGTGGCAACAGCTCACCAACCCCCTTGGCGGGGGAAGGCGGGAGTTGGTGGTCATCGGTGGAGGGCAGGGATGGTCGCACGTGTCCACCCGGCCTCCACGTGCACCTAACCTGGGACCGGAGGGGTGGCCTCCTTCAGGGCTGGCAATACAGCGGTCAAACAGTCGGGAACATTTTAGTCATGAGAAACATACACTACTGAAAAGCCTGAATAACAGAAAGGATCTGGAGCTCCCAGTCTCCCTCTTCATGTACCTCCTTGGTGTAGGTGAAATTATCTCCTGCTGAAATACTAAAACTGACGGTGTTGGCAACTCCAGAGCTGGGGATGTGACCTGCTAATTGCATCAGAAGCATAAGCCCCTTCTCTGCATATCCAAAGTAATTGTGGTCTTATTTCAGTACATTACTTGAATTTTTGTTCTCTAAGACTTAGAATACTGTTAAAATGCAATTGGGTGTGAATATTTCCTATATTTTCCCATAGAAAGTAGTAGAAAAATGGTTCTTGTTTCCTTGAAATAAATATAATTCTCTTCATGACGAATTTTTATGACTAGGCCATCCCTATGATGGCTTCCAGGTGACACAGAGCAAAAATCCTTGGGTTGTCTGATATATTACTAAGCAGTGCAATGATCATTTCATGCCAGACCGGGTTTCCATCCCAACGTGCAATGTAATGGAGCTCAGCCAAAGTCTTTACACAGGTATCCCCTCATTTCCACTGTTTCAGCATGGGTTCTTTCCTCCATTTCCATACTTACACATTCCACTGGCCTTCCAGCCTCCTCTGAAAGGTCACCTTCTGCTAAATTAGCTACAGATCTCATTCTCAGGCAGGGCCCGCTGACGTATATTATGAAAGGACAGGCCTGGTTCACAAACCTGATTAATGCCTTTGTGAACATTGCATCAGAGGGGATATAGGTGAAGAGTCAGACATAACATACTTGGTCTTTATGATATTTTCCAGCATGGTGTCTCAGGTAGAGCTAACACTTAACGTTGCAAAGTGCAAGTCAATATTCAGTCCAATAATTAGCTTATTAATGTTTAGAGAAAGAGGTGGGAAAGAGTTAAGAATCAGGTGGAAGTTTGTTAAGAGAAGGAGAGCTTCTGGGGTGATTAGGTTCATTGTTTACTTGTAGGTGACCTGGAAAAGTGAATACACAGCAGGACATGCAGAGCTTACAAACCAGTAGGGCTAGCTAATACCATAGAGAAAATAAAATGAAAGACAGCAGCAAAAACAACTGTCTTCCAAGGAAGGCAGATGCTGCAAAGAGCTGTTAAGGAAAGTTTCTGGTGCAATAGTACAAGCAAAGGTTTTAGGGTAGGTGGCATGTTGTATACCACTCCAGCCCCTGGAGCATATGTCACTACAATCCCCAAAACTCTGGGGAGAAGAGAGAGAGAGAGGTCTGCACTTTCACTGGAGAGGTCATGATATTGTCCTCCTCACTTCTTTGGCAGATGATCAGTGCTGACACTCCAGCATCATTGGACTCTCTGAATTCAAAGACCTCTGCTAGGACTGGACTAAGATTGTAAAAGGTCTCCTGAACTTTCCCTTCATATTCTCATCCATACATACTGCCCCGTGAGTCCCAACATGGGCATAACTTGCAAAAGGAAAAGACGTGCTGGATTGCTTGTACCTACTAGTAGCAATGTTAGGGAAACCTGCTGATAACCTAAAGCTATAGCATTTGCCGTAGTAATGCCACTTATATGGATGGAGATAAATCCCAGTGAGTTGTAGGTACCTCCTCTGAGGTATAAAGTTCCAGTGTATGTTCCTAGTGTTAGCAAGTCTGGAAAACTAATTATTGAACAGTGTCACACTGAAATCCACTGAAGAATAGGAAAAATTGTAATGACACAGAGGATCAAGTGATTATGAAAAGTAGGTTTCTGTTTGTTACAGAAAATTCAATGTTAGAAGGACAACTGGATCACCACTGGAACGGGCATAGTGTCCCTTCACCACTTCCTTTGTACCTTCCTAAGTGCTTTGATCTGTGACCACAGTGCATGGGACAGTGATTCAGCTGTCACAATTTAAGTCATAGTTAAAACTGGTAGTTTCCAGAGCTGGTGGCTGAATAGCCACACTGATTTAAAAAGCAAGATGTTCAGGTATGTGAGCTTTTAACTGGAACCTGGGCTTGGTCACTACTGAGGATACTGATATTTATCATTCTCATGTTCTCATACAAATCAGCTGTAAAGCACTGAGCTCAGACAGGTCTATTATTAGACCGTTCATGGTATTTTAGGGTTTGCTGCTATTGGACTTGAAATACATATTTGACATAGACTTGAAATGATCAGTAAATCGACTTCAAACTATCTAAACCTCTGAAAGTGATATAGAAGCTTTCAGTTAAAAAAGACTTAGTTGTCTCATTTTTTAAAAACGTAGGTAAGGGATGTCGACTTTTCAATACACTCAGCATTGGGAAGCTTAGCAACAAAACCATGGTTACATTTATCACTTCTTCAAGATTGAATCAATAGTTGAAGAAACAAAAATTGTTAGACTTTTATGCTGGCAGTCCGATCAGCATGTACTGGACATCTGTCCGACCTTCCAGAGCACCACATGGCCTCAAAATTATCCTTGCTCTGATGTGTCTTGATCCTTGTAAAGGATCTATAAATGAGGACACTGTTCTTGAGACACTCAGGTGCACTGTATGGGGCTAAGCAGAGGCAAGCCTTGGGACAATAAACATTTCTATTCTGCGTTTGCATATGTTTCTGCTTCAGAGGATATAATAAGCAGGTACTTTGCTTCTTGAATCACACCTACATCTGCAGGTGAGTGAAAATTGTTATGACACTGAATTAATATTTTCCCGCTGGCTGCAATGTTTTTATCTGTTTAGAATAGGTAATGACTACATAAAATGCAAGACAGCTGAGCACTAACCTTTACGCATTTTGCAGTAGAGGTCAGACATTAGTGGCATGAGCGGTGCGGTTTTGAATCTGTGCACACCAGCCTTCCCTGAGACAGAGGCTGAACTGACACACTTCCTAGCAAGGGTCTGTGAAACACACCGGAGTCTCAAGTATAACCAAACTCTGGTAGATACAGGATGGAAGCAGCAGTGAGGAAAACATCATTTTGCACTTCATTAGCACCTTCTTTCTTCTGTTGATAGAAAACAACTTCTAACAACTGACTGGTACTGAATAGAGTTGTCTCAGGCTTACCCCAGTGAGGGTCTCAGTGCCTGTGGTCCAAGCAGATTGTGCAGCCCATAGGAAAAAGTGGAGCTGCTGCCCTGGGCTGTGAGGGAGAACAGAATTAAATTGTTCCCTCTGTGAAGACTAAGCCATGTGGCTAATTTCCTGTTGATAGAAAACAACTTCTAACAACTGACTGGTACTGAATAGAGTTGTCTCAGGCTTACCCCAGTGAGGGTCTCAGTGCCTGTGGTCCAAGCAGATTGTGCAGCCCATAGGAAAAAGCGGAGCTGCTGCCCTGGGCTGTGAGGGAGAACAGAATTAAATTGTTCCCTCTGTGAAGTCTAAGCCATGTGGCTAATTTCCCAAACAGAGTGATTTATTAATAAGCCTCATCCCCTGGCCTTATCCTTTGCATGACAAAGGGCATAGCAAAGAAGCTATGGTATTACTGCAGTGAATATGTATATACAGAATATGTAGTACTAGAGTAATCAAGACTTTAGGTATAGATTCAAAAAACCCATAGGCTTCTGAGGAAGGACTTAGATGTCAAGCTCTAAAACTGTGATCCTCCAAACCTCTCTGTGGTGCCACCTTCTCTCAAAGGCAGCAAAAGCCTTTTATTAATGAAAATTTGACTAATGATCTGCCTTGGCCATGTGCTTCAGCATCTCAGTATTGACAGGACATGACAGCTACCTCCTACTCATATCCTATGGGAACCACAAAATAGGCGTTCCTTTGCCAGTCTCACCTGCAGGGCTTGATGCAGAGGTGTCCTCTGAGCATGCTTGGTGGATCAGATCCTACACAAACCGTACATAAGCAGATGCTGCTTTGTTACAAATCGTGTCTGCAGGAGGCAGTGGTGGGAGTTGTACTTTGAATTAGACAGTCACAAGACAGCATGAATAAGTTGCTGGAGCAGGAGTGGAACACAGGTTTGCTGATTCTCAACTTGCCATCCCAAATACTATGCTTCAGCATCATGCTTGACTTCCATTTCTTTCTTTCTTGCTCTTAAGCTTTATAGTGATGGCATTGCTTCAGCATGAAGGTATCCTAGAAAAGCTCATAGCCTGACTTGCTTGTTATAGGGACAAGAGGTAGAGAGGAGACTGAATCCAGGTAGCCAAGACATGAGAGATTGCAGATAATGATGTTCTGTCACCTTGTTGCATCCTCTCTCTTTAAATCTAAAAATAGATTTGCTTTATTTTTGAAAGAAAGAAACAGTGTACTGTTCTCAGGCAATGAATGTGAATGCCAAATGGAAAAAGATGCCTCCTGGTTATACTAAGTGGGATTCCTAAATCATATTGGCCTCAGGAAATTCTCTGAGCTGAAAATAGTCATAAACAGAGAGAGTATTAGGAGGAACTATCATATATACTTGCCACCCTCTTACTTTTAATTATCTGTCTGGTAGATGACCTGGAATACTAGAAGAACACTGGGTCTGAGCCCATGTACTGCTCTGGTGCTCTTATGTAAAGTCTCTTTGTGGAACTGCTCAAGAAGGTGCTCAATCTTTGAATTAACATGGAAAATGCTTCATCTTACTTCAAACTGACTTGAAAAAAAGTAATGTTATGTAAACAGCCTATTAAAGAATTCTTAGGATGCTACTGCAGAATTTTTTTCTACTTATTCTAACAGTAGGAAATCTTTTTTTTTTAAATGGGCCTTTTACAACAGAGATGAAAAAGATGAACTGATTAGTCTTAATCATTAATTAGTAGCAATAACCCTTCACTTTTTTTCTAGCTATGGAGCTCAACACAGTAACTCAGAAGGACAATTATGAGAAAATCTCTTCTGAAATATTCTTAAAATTAGGACCATCAAGAAAAGTTGGGGCTATTCCCCTTTCTTTGACATGGTACAACAGGCTGCCTGCTAGCTCATCTGCTGTGTCCTCTTGCCCCTGAATATCTGCATGTCTTTGACACAGCATACACAAAGTTTGTGGAACACATAAAGCTGAAATAAATTGCCTACAAATATGAACTGTCCTATATGCTTAATTACTGGCATCATTCTTGGTCATTGACCCCTAATTTTTGTGTACAAATAATTGCAACCAAATATTTAAGGGTCCTCATTGCACCTGTGTGTCTTAGGTGAGGTGTGTTATAGTTACATTTACAAACGTGGAAGCAAATATTTGGCTACTCTGGGCCAATTTGTCACCAGATTGCACAGCTGTGCAGTTGTGCAATTGCAAAAATACAGTAATAATGAGGATGAAAAACAGTTCCTTTATTTAAAAAAAGAAAAAGTTCAAAAGAGTGAGGAATTATCTTTACCTTAGTGGTACGATTCTCCAGGCATGTACTAACGCTTTTGATTTCATGCCATAGAAGGCATTAGCAAAAATACTTTCTAACAAGTTAGTTACAGTACAATTCCATTTAGTTTACAGATCTCAGTACTGTTTCAGTTCTGAACTAGGATTTGCAAACACTTACACTAGGATTTGCAAACACAAGCTAGACAAATATAAATGTACACATGCCATACCGCTATTGTGTTACAATGACCCAGGAAAACTGCATTTTAGCAGTTGACCAAAACCACATTTCAGGAGTCACCTTCTGCCAATTTAATTGGTGTGTAGGTGTCATTGAGGACTATTTCCTTCCCTAAGAGAGAAGAAATGAAGTCATGCTTTATTTGCAGATAACGCTTGCTAGACTGCTCTGGTCTGTCAGCAGCCCGCTTTGATATTTGTCTACTAGTGTTGACAGTTTATTACACACTACACCAACACAAGGTACATGATTAACAGCTTGAGAGAAAGAAATGGTCGAAGAGATACTGCTTTTTTTGGCTGGAGCTTTAACCTGTGACTGCAATGTTCGGCAGCATCATAATTTCGTAGCTTAAGTGCGGTAAAATATGCTTCAGAATGGAATTTGCAGCCAGAGAGAAAAGGCTGAAATGCATGAAAACCTTCCACATTGCTGCAACATCCAGTACTAGGTGGTACAAAGCATGAATCTCAAATCTCACTGAATTTTTCCAAAACTTGTAAGATAAATAGTAATTAGGACAGCATCCCCAACCTGTTGATTTTGAAAAGGAGTTGGAAAAATATAACTTCCCATCCAAGCAGGCAATCTGGTGGTTTTGCTTGACACAGTAGTTATGTTGTGGAGAGGCTGCCACAGCACAACTCTTTACAGCTTCCATCATGCAAAGCAACAGGAACGGTCACAGGTGAGCGGCTGGAGTCAGTGAGGCGGAGACTCATTTCACACATGGCAAGAAAGAAGACAGAAAAACCATCATTCACTGCTAGTATGAATTGTGGAAAGCATTTTAACAACCTTAGTACAATTTTGCTTTGGAACTATATCTAGAAACACCATCCATCAATAATGTCAGAGGAGTATGTTTTCTATACCACAGAAATACCACATGCAAACACGTTCTTTCTCCACTTCCAAGAAATATGGGAAAACTTACTGGCCAATATTTGCACAAGTTTATAACAACATGCAATGTTATATCCTGCATTGACAAAGCAGTCAATGCTGGTGCAAAGGCCGAGAAATTTTTCTTTACTCCTGGTAGCCATGTTATGAACACCGCTGACTGCTAATTATCTAACAAGTTTTAAAAATAGTAAGAATTGACAGCAGTCATACACTATTATTTAAGAAAAATCTATTTCCCCATGCAACTTCTGTAAGACAGAAAGGAGTCAGTTTCTAAATCTGCAACTGAAGTTACAGCTTTTTAAAGAAAATGTGATCTTTTCCTGCCCAGCTGCTCATGTCCTGCTCTTGGTTTACTACATCTAAATGCAAAGGACTCCCCGGGCCAGCCCCACAGGCAACTGTGAAGCATTTCACTGCTGTTCAAGTGGAGAATGTCATCAGAGACAGGCTGATAGACACAGTGAAAAATGAAACCTTTGAGCATTATTGCTGGAGTTCCTTCCACCTATCGCAGGTCTTAATCTGCATCTTGAGAACTTCCCTTTCCAGGTGTTGGCTGATGCTTTCAATCAGATTCCCAAACATGCAGTGGATAAGTCCAGTTGTCCTTCCAAATCCCACCATGATCCAAAAATATAACTACCTACTCAGTCCCTCCAAATCCAAACTTAAGCTGTCATGAAGATTTAAAAGAGACAGCAGTTTCTAAATGACTTGTTCAGGAAATAGATTCTGTTCATTTAAATCTGTCTGCAAAATTTTGCCATGGCAGCTATTGTTTTTGTATCTGCTGGGTGGTCAGGCCTTTCGCAAACCTATCTGCTCGGTGCATGATGTTCTTGTGGACCCTCATGTGAGACACTGTGGGGTGGAAGGGCATTTTTACAAGTCAGTATTTGCAGCTGGATACAGGTGACTAACACTCTCTTTTTTTTCTGCTGCCACTGACTGGGAGCAGCCTTGGACTATTTAGCCTCTTCAGTGAGGTAGTTTTATCCTCAGCTGCTCTAGCAATTCTCTTTTGAAGTCACAACAGATAATGGCAAGAGTTGTCAAAAAAGGAGAGATGTCTAGTGAACTTGCTGACCTGTCTTTCATCCTGACTCAATTCTCATTTTGGCAGAAGGTTATGCAACTGGCAGAAATGTAATCAGTATGGGGTTTCAGCATTGTTTGAAGGCATGATATGATATTTGAATAAATATGAAAAAGTATGATTATAAGAATAATTATTTTTGGTTTATTTAAAAAATATACATCTCTGGGCCAAATCCTGAGTCAGACTAGAGCATAAAGCTGCTCACACTGACCTTGCTAAAAAATTACTTCGACTGCAGATGTGATATATACAGAATAACTAACTTGGCAGCTATTTTGACTGGTTTATACTCCTCGTTTAGGAGCTGGTATGAAGCATACAACCTGTTACATTCTGATTTTCAGACATTATACCTATTTGGTTAAAAAAGCCAAAAAAAAGTTCACACCTTAGATTTTTTCAGCAACAAGGTCTGCAACTCCGCTCCACGGAGATGTATTCTATTTTGCTCACACAGTCATGATGTGTGATGAGTCATCTGTTCCCTTTCGTACATCAAGGGGACTTCAACTTACCAGATGCCTGCTGGAAATACAACACAGCAGAGAGGACACAGTCTAGGAGGTTCCTGGAGTGTGTGGAAGAGAACTTCCTCACACAGCTGGTGAGTGAGCCAACTAGGGAGGGTGCCCCGCTGGACCTGCTGTTTGCGAACAGAGAAGGACTTGTGGGTGATGTGACGGTTGGAGGCCGTCTTGGGCATAGCGATCACAAAATGATAGAGTTTTTGATTCTTGGAGAAGTAAGGAGGGGGGTCAGCAGAACTGCTACCTT
>NW_008795334.1:938427-965689 GCF_000699145.1 Aptenodytes forsteri | reverse complement strand
TTTCTCCCAAGTAACAAGCGATAGGACGAGAGGAAATGGCCTCAAGTTGCACCAGGGGAGGTTTAGATTGGATATTAGGAAACTTTCTTCACTAAACGAGTCTATGATTCTATGATTCTAAGGCTAACAGCTGCAGTATAGGCTATTCTATAGGGCAGAGCTGGTTTACATATGCTGTCTAGGAGTTGCATCCTCTATGTCTGCATATAAATCTCAAGCTCTCTACCTTTGGTTTTGGAATCTATTGCATATGAAAAGGAATGAAGCACTCTATATGTGCAATGTGGATGGATCTTTAATTTAAAGAAATGGAGATTGAGTGTATAACTAGTAATTAACTACTCAGGGTTTGAAGATGAAGGTATCAAAGTTCTAGGTGTTATTGAGTAATGAGATAGCTGAGAGCGTAGTTCCAATTAGGTTAAGTAATATAGCAGGGAAACAAGGTCCTTCGTCACTAAGTGCTAGCACAGAACAAAGTAGTGCTTTAACTTCATGAGACTCCTTTTCATCTCTTCTGTATATTGAGTCATAAGGCTCTCTCTCATTGAGGACTAAGGACTGAATCAGCACTTCATCAGCACTTTGTTGCACTGAGCAAAGCTCAACTCTGCTCTTTGCCTCATTCAAAGACCTGTGCAAAATTCATTACTGGTTGCAGAGTGCTTTGTGACCCTATGCAAGAGAATGCCCTGTGTCCACCTGAAAAATGGTTGGAGTTTTCCTTAACTGTGCAGTACAAATGACAACTTCAACTTTTTACAGAATAGTCTGTTTTTATCTCAGCCCAGATGAGTAACATTTTCAGGTATAATTTAAATTGTATAGAGCAGGAGGAAAAGAAAAGTACATCATTTGCCAAATGTCTGGAAATGAAAACTAAGCATACTGGGAGGGTGATGGTTTCCCAGTTTTGTTCCACACTCCTTGGGATCTTAGTGCATCTCATTCCAGCTTCCATTCATAGGAATACAGATAATATAACTTTTGACAGAAAGCTCATTATCTGCCAAACGTGAAAACTCCAGGGTGTATCCCAAAATCAAAGCCAGACTTCATTTAACCCTTTCCTCTGAATTTATTACTTAGGAAGGTAAATTGTGAAGAACAGATCGTAATTTTGAATTTTCTCTGCTACTGATTGCAGTTCAGAATGGCACCTTATTTCATTTATGCTATTACTTTCTTTAGTTGTTTTCTGAGTGAACAGTAGTTCTGTTGTATAAGACAGACTGACCTAGGGTGTAATTAATCCATGATGAAATGCTGAAACACCTGCCAATGAAAATGCAGTACATTTTCAACTGAGCTAAGTCTAACTGGTAAGAGCTTTCCTAAATACTGTTTTTTACTCGCTGATTGTCTTTAACACTAGGAAAATCACCAGCTGCAGCACTGGTGCAAATAAGAAAGCAGTTATGGACTATTGTGCTTTTTCCTATGATATCCTGGTATATTGAAGGTAAGTCTTAGGAAAACAGATCCATTCACCACACAAAGCATAGCCTGGCAAAGAAAGACGAGCCATGTAATATCACGAGCAGGATCTCACCAGCTAACCGTTTTATTCTCCAGTCAGAAATATGATGAATCACATTTGTAAGAAGCCCAACAGACTAGAATTCATTTTCATAGACCACTAATGCCTTTTAATTAACCAAACTGTAAGTGACATTTGGGAACTATAAAGGGGATCACTGCATGAGTAAACTGCACCTGGCTATGTTTAAATATAAAATGACTGAGTCAGAGATCCATGTATGTATGTATGCATTATTATTATGTTGTTGTTATTATTATTATCTATCAGTCTCTCTAGCAGTCTAAGGATACACAGGGAATATTTTAGAAAGGGTGAGTAAGGGACTGGTGAAAGAGAGGAGAAAAAAGAGGGAAGGGATAGCAACCTTTTTTTAAAAAACTTCATCTGCCTGCCAGAGAACAGTAAACAGGGTTTTCCAAAGCTGCTGCCAAGTTAAAAAGAAATGGGCCAGAGTAGACATAGTAATTTTCATGACAGCCATTTGCTGCTGATCAACACAACTCTGTTTCTCCTCAGTATGAAATGTTCTACTGAGTGAAGCAGCAGTGATTACAGACAGATGGGACCAGCGTGCTAAAACCAGGACTCACTTGGAGCCGTGCTATTTGCTAACTTTTCCACATGACATGAGATATCAAACACCTTCATCTTTATCTGCCAGCCCTCAGCAAGTCCTGCTCTAGTTCACTTCTGGCTAAAGCCATCCTTACTTACAGAATATTCTCAAATAGGACACAAGCTGCCCAATGTTCCTCCCCAGACAGGCAACTAAAGATTCAAACATCTTGAAGAGTGTGATAAATAAAAAGCAAAAGAAAAAGCTGCTTATGACAAGAGAAAATAGGATTTGGCCCAGACAACTAAGGGTGCTGTTTAAGACAAATGTGTTGTGGGTTTTTTTTAATAATTCAGTGTGACATCATGGGAAATGGTACATAAATAAATAGTAGAATTACCACCAAAGTCTGAGTAAGTAGCAGGACAAAACATTCCTGCTCAAGACAAACATATTTGAAAAATCCTACTCATATTATTAAAAAGCAAGCCCCGAAGTACCTTAACGTGTGAACTGACAGAAAAATAACTGTGCAAGAAAAACAATTAGTCATTTATTCAAGTATTTCATACATACAAACAAATATAGGCAAGTCTAGATATGTTTAAAAGGCCTTTTTGGGCAAGTGACCAAACACTAAGTGCTAGTCAGAACTCTTTCAAGTTGATCTACATGCTCTTCTATTTCCAGCCCTCCTTGTTTTGACTAGAACCAGAAAACAGAAAGGCCCAGAAAAAATGAGTGAAAAAATTGAACAATGTTTTTTAAACTTGAGAAAAAGTTCCATTTTATTGAAGTCCAATTCTCATTTTACTCAGTCTGTTTCTCCCTGTTGCTAGTGATAATGAGATAGAGGTGAAATAAACACTGAACAAATGTTGAATAATAATTATTTTTCATACTCCTGCATATAACTTCTGTCACCAAGTAGTAACTCATAACTGTTAAGTAAGGAAATTAAATGGTGTAATCTAGGACAAATCTTCTTCTAAGAAGAGGCTTATTCTCAGATTTCCAGGGCTTGCACATTGTTTATATTTGTATAATTAATATTAACATTCTTTTCATGACCCATCTGTGACCCATTGTTTCAGTTCTCTGGTCTTCCACACTATTTACAGATGGAGCTTTAGGCAGGCAGATGCTATGCAGCTCAAGCCATACATTTTTAATTTACTGATGGCAGCATTTCTTTAGATGACATGGAGTAGACTTTTTTTTTCTCTTTTACATTAATTAGTTTCTGTTTGCAAGGTATTTGGGAGTAGTAACAGTGATCTTCCAATTTGTCTGTTCTCTAATTTCATGTTGTCTGTTAGTAGGCACGGAAAATTGGTAGGAATGATAAATTGTGAATCTACCATTTTTATTTTCACATTTTTTTTTTACTTCCCAATTTTCCAGACATTTTAAAATGCCTGTATCTTTCTCATGTCAAAGGCACATTGAATGAACTATTATGCTGCCATTCTGTGAGCAGAGTCTTCGGAAAACTATCTCCAGGTAAACAGCTGCAAACAGCCAAAATAGAAATTCAGCTCTTTTCCCTTGTCGCTGATGTAACACAACCATAAACCCTCACTGGGATAATTTAAAAGCTATGTCCCCTTAGTTTTGCATAGATCAGACATGCTACTGGAGCCAAAATGAATCTAATATGCAATGAAGGTTCAGGCCAAAATTTAGACCTAAATTAAAAGACCTCCAAATGGTCACACGATTCATGCAATAACATAATGTTGTACATTTCTGTAGACATCACAACTGTATTCAGGCCTGTCACAACACAAGCCATATCTACCAGAAATAATATTCTTGCAGAAGTGGGAAGTTCCAGTTTGACCACTGATATGCCACCATGCTTCATAGCTAGCATGCTTTCCGTGGACTGGGTGTGAATTTTAGTGCAAATTATTTGCACATAGTCTAATACCTCATTACTTTAGTAAATACATTGATGATTTTAAAAGGAATTCAACTTACATGAAGCAGTGCAGGAGGTGAGACAGAAAACTACATTGAGTGGATACTGGGAGTAAATGGGTAAAACACAAAAGGTTACTGGTGGGGGAAGCAAAGGTCCTTCTCTTCTCTGAGATGATAAAGGTAACAGAAGTGTCTTTGGAGAAACCTCTCTGAATAAAGTTGATAGGATGAAATTATGTAGCATCCTTGTCAAGTTATTTTGCAGAGGTATTTGAAAAGATGAAGCTAACCAAGAGCCAGAAAAACTAGTGGATCATAGCAAATGAGACTGGCTGGATTATAGATACTGAGATAAAGTAATTGGTTTGCAGAAAATCTCAAGTGGTAGTTATGCAAGGCCTGTGACTGTGAATATATGGGATAGGCTGGAGAGGAATAAAATAGGAACACTGATACTGTAGAGGGGATTCAGGACATAAATCAAATACTTGTGGAGAAAAACTGAATTTATCCATGGGATGCTGGAAAAAGCTTCCTGCTATCTGGATTCATAGAGACGTCTTGGAGGGAAATGGAAGAGCCGTGGTTGTCAGTGTTTGGAATGCTGTTTGTGAGCCTGAAAAGCTGATGTGATGGCTGTGAGGATACTATGCAATGGTTTTAAGTACCCTGTATTTTCGGTGTTTGTTAAGATGATTAGGTAAATGTGTTCACTTGGATTCACAGAATTCCTCAACAAACCTACCAGAGAGGGAACCGATGTTTTGAATTCATCACATTTCAGGCATAAACTGTAACCAATACAAAGCTTTGAAGGTTTTGGCTCAGTCTCTTCCTGGCTTAGCTTGTGGCACGAGTTTGCACCAGAAAGTCAAAGTTCACCTGAAATGGTGGCATTACACGTGCTCCATGGCAATGCATGGCGATGATCTTCATATGAAAGGATAAGATATGTGTGACCCTTTCAGTGAGTAAGTGTCCAGAAACCTGGAATCTGTGTTCACCACAAATGCTCCTAGGTTTGATTTGGGCACGTCTATCTGCTTAGTGGTGTAAGTCCTCTGGTGGGCTTCTGTCTTATTTTGGCTGATTCATTATATGCTCAGCCCTACTGAAACGTAATAAGGAGGCACGGGCTACTTCTGAGCTGGCACCATGGAAATCTCTAGCTCCCAGCCATTCTTGCAGCCTGCCTGCAGCACAGGCTTGTAATTTTGACCTTACATAAATCTTATGAAAAGATAAGGGCTGCACTTAAATCAGTCCCTCAATAGCTGCCAGAAATGTCAAGTGTAGCAGTGAAGTACTCTGTCTTGAGAGAATAAGGCAGAAAGCGAGAGGCAGGAGAAGAAAGGCTTCCACATGCTGGCAGTGTTGGAGGAAGTACAAATCTTTTCTGGAGGCCTGGGGAAAACTGGGTGTTAAAGCCCTGAGAGGTGACTTTGACCTGGAAGAGAGATGGAGAGCAATCAGACTTACTGGAGGGGAAGGGAAGTTTAGTCTGCAATCTGGTCAGTTCTCTGAAATAAAGAGAAAGAAAAAAGGACTAGGGAAACATGAGTTTTCAATTATAGCTTGAATTCAGAAAGTTTGGCAAAGCCAGATGAATGGGAGGACATAGGTTGTTTTTTACACTGTACTGCAACAATGCCTGTTGGTGACCAACATTAAGAATAATCCTTTTGTTCATTCATTTGATTACAACTTAAAAATACCTATATTTTAACCACATCTATGGTGAATTTTCTTCCTAACTTTGTTTTAGCCAGAAGAACAAGCTCTAGCATAATTTCCCACCAGGACTTCAGCTCTGACCACGAGGGCATTTCAAGTTTTGCAAAATTTTTGCAGTTTTTACTGTTGAATTGTCCTGAGTTTAGCTCTTCATCTGTATCTGACTGGCACAGCCTACTTCTTAAGAAGTGGTATTAAAATTTAATAAGCATTTCTAATTGCCATTTGTTTTATGCAAAGACCCAAGAAGCAAATCAGAGAGCTTATATCTCCTGTAACACTATAACACAATTTTGCAGAAGTATAGGTTTCAATTTCCTGATCCAGCGATTACATCAAACAAAGAGAAATTGTTTATATTGCTACTCAGATTGCTCAGCTGAAAGCCATTTATCAAACATAGCAGATAATCAAACATTAGTAAAACTAGCTTATAACTCTCCTACTAACACTGCACCTGTAGAAAACAATTGTTTCCCTGGTTGGATGCCAGGTTAGAGCACACTACAATCAGTCTTTCAACACAGAGTAGGCACAGAGGGGAAATATGGAATAACCCATTGCCAAAGAAGAATCATTGTTAGGACAGGTGCTGGCTGAAGTTTGCATGATATGTTCTGTATAGGTTAACGTAGGTATTAAGCGTGTTCATGTTAAATATACTATAAAACAGCTATGAAAAGTGAAGACTACTTATCAGAAACAGCAGCATTTCCCCACTGAAAAACTGAGTTTGTTTTGCTGGAAAAAAAAGAAGTCTTATAGGTTAGTGTTGTTCATTGTCTCAAAAGAGCCATTTTGCAAATACTGTGTTTATAAGTAAAGTAATCCCAGCACCTTTCCCCTTGTATAGGAACTCTTGTTACTCTGAAACAAATTGATAAGGGAAGGGGAGGGTAACAAATGAACAGGCTGTTTGATGAGCAGCATCAGAGCAATTTTTAACTTTCTTTACTCTCCCCTTTCCTGATCAGTTAATTTCAGAGCTGACATTACAATTATCGAACTTACAGACGAAAGGACAAGACTGGATTGTGCCGTGGCCCTGCCACTGAAGGCTGAGAAGCTATCAAGCTCTCAGTGAAGATGAAGATCAATATCAGAACAAGCAAGTGTACTTTCCATGTGGTTTGAGGCCACTTTGCTCACCCAAAAAGCAAACACTGTATTTGGTAAAATGCATACGCCAAGAAACTCTCATGGAACTTTATCCAGGTGAATCTTCACTGATGTGTGCTCAAGAAATTGTGGTCCAAGAGCTAGAAAATCACTCTATGAAATTTTCTTCCAGTCAACCTTCTTAGTGATAAATATTTTCCCTTTACATAATGTGTTCTAGGAAATATTGCAGTTTCAATCACTTTATATAGTGAATGCCTTCTGAATGGCAGAGCATTCTCTCCTTCATATTTACTTTTACAAGGCTGAGTCTTGGATTTTGACTGGCTAAAAAACTCCAAATGTATCTGTATCATTAGTCAAACTAATTGATATAAAATAATCATCCTAGAATAATGCTTTCTGTGGCTTATAATGATTGATGTACTCAAAGAAACTAAACCAATGGGACAACATCCAAATCCTGATTTTAAGGGCTACTTAATTCAGGAAACATTTGGCTCCGGAGATGTATTTTGTAGGTTAGATCATGATAAGGCTGAAAGATAGTATATCAGGTTTCAACTGTCTATTTTGGTGTAAGATTCCACAGCACGCTTTGCAAATGAAGGGGAAAGTTATCAAGTGGCTTTCTGAAACTTGTTTAAGAAGTTGGCTGCTGCCTGAAAATTGCACTGGGAGTTTCCTGCTGTAAATGGCAAAGAACTGAATCTGTCTGCCCTAAAAAATAATTGCATATTATTTTTGCATGGTGATTGCGCTGGTTGATGAAAATTTTCTGAAATCAGTTTCTCTGGCTAGGGCTGTTAAGAAAATTGCACTGTCCTGAATTATGTGTCAGATTTTTCTGATATGGATGGAGTCATAAAGATTTTCTTTGTACTGGTAGTGGAAGTTTCAAAGTCATTGGCAGGCCAAAGTCTATACAGGCTAACTGTAGAAAGATTACCTGTGGGACCATTTGTCTGGCTCTAATACTTTATTGCTATTTGCTTTGTGCTTCCTAACATTGTCTTTTTCTTGGTGTCTTTGTAAGGCTGATGAGAGGGGAGGAGGATGCTAGCAAATTGAATCATAGAGATCTCTGCAACAATGAAGGGTTTTTAAATAATGGAAAACAATGAAGTAAAGTCAGTTAAGTAAGAGATATCCACAATTTGGTTCTTATGACCATCACTAGATTATCTGAGAAAGATTTTTTAACTGCATTTTAAAGATAGTGTAACAGCATTTTGTCAATTAACACTGTAATTATATTTCACTTATAAGCAACGTTTTAGGCAGTTACACTGATAGATATATAAACAGTATTTGATGGGGAGTGTATTATTTACAGGTTTTTCCACAACACACCAGGATTATGTTTGAAGACTCTGCATGAAATTGAAAAAGAGAAACCACATTTTGGCAATTTCTCGATATCTTGTTTCCAGGACAATATTTTGGCCATTTTTACACCTTCCTGTAACAATTTCTTCTATCACTCTCCATGAATAGATGCAATTGGCTGCTCCAAAAAAAGGGTTATGAGAGAGAATACTTTGCTGAGATGTGGTTTGATCCTCTAAATGCTTACATTTTATCAGCTATAAAATACATTACTGTGCTGACTATGCAGCATAAGATACTTCAGGGATCAAAAATACCCTACCATTTCTTTTAAGTCACTATATTTCTTTTGGAAAGAAAAAAAAGATGAGATCTACTAATTTGATGAGGACTGTAAGGTACAGAAGACAGAAACACTCAAATAGTGTAAACAACTCAGCTATTACCTGTCTTAACTTATGTCCCATATGCCAGACTACCTAAAAATAGCTTCAGTGATGTTACAGGGCAGTCTAGGTACAACTTGTCTGGCTTCAGGTCTCTTCTGCTGAATACAGGAATAGTTGAAAGAACTGCACGATGTGAGAGGAGATCGTTGGATACTCCTATTTCAAACAACTCCTAAAGCCTCATGTAAACTGCTGAGGACAAAATTATTTTCAGTAGCTTTTGCTCTTCCCCTTCAGTCTTCATGGGCAATGTCCTTGCGTGACAAAGAAGTGCTTCTCCTTTCTTACAAACCTATGCAACATCATTGCCAAGGGTCTTCCCAGATACCCTCTCTTTTATTCTCTGGGAAGAATTTCTTGGAGATGTTGAATTGGTAAGTATGAAGAGAGAGAAATGAGGAGCGAGCAAGCAAAAGAGAGAAACAAGCATTATATCACAGTGTTGTTTCTTCCTGGGAGAATTGCAGACTAGGTTAGAATTACTCACAGGACTATCTTTTGCTTCTGATTTTCAAAGGTTTCTTTTATTCCTGTCATATGCAGAATGGCACAAATAAACTAATAAGAAAATACTGATAGACATTCCAATGCTTGATAAATAAAATCATAGAATCATAGAATCGTAGAATGATAGAATAGTTTGGGTTGGAAGGGACCTCTAAAGGTCATCTAGTCCAACCCCCCTGCCGTGGGCAGGGACATCTTCAACTAGATCAGGTTGCTCAGAGCCCCGTCCAACCCCACCTTGAATGTTTCCAGGGATGGGGCATCCACCACCTCTCTGGGCAACCTGTGCCAGTGTTTCACCACCCCAGCGTAAAAAAAAATCCAACTAGGCATGGAAAGATATGGATCTTCTTTCGACTAATTTGAACACCGTAAAAAATGTTGCCCTGGCTGACTTCCACAGCATTGCTGTGCCTTGTTGAACAGGAGCCACTTTTTTCCCCCAGAGTCAGTGGTACACCTGTAGCAGGCACTTTGACTTTAGAAAGTCTACACAAGCAGAGGCACCAGGGTCTAGCAGAGACCACGAACCCTAGGGAGATAACCTGTTCTCTTATCTGAGCTTGGGTCACCTGAGAGCAGGCTGTAGCCTGGTTGTATGGGTGTGTGCTGGATGAACGGTAATAAGGACACTGGGAGGTGAGCTCAGTTGTAGTCTTTGTACCTTCCGAACCTGCCGATAGCTGAAGCATTACAAAGAGCAGGGAGAGGCAGGGTCATGCCCTGCACTCCTTTGCTGTGGTATTGTAAGTATTTTTTCTGCTTTGAAATGAAAACACTTTGACATCCCCTGAACAGCGGTCTGTGCCAGAAGATATGTGGGAAAGCCTGCAGTGGCAGAAAAAAAGGTATGATGTTATATTGTATTATTTGAGGAACAGAAAGGGTCACAGCACACTTATATACATGGTGTTAGATGATGGAAAGCCCTCCTTTTGGGTTTTTTTAGTATTTAGTCAAGTGGTTTTAGGATGAAAGGAACAGTAAAAATATCACATGCAATATTATTATTATTTTTGTTATTTTCACTGACTTCCCCCAAATTGATACACGGCCTGAAAAATGAATTACAGACATATATAAATATACTATACCAATGTCTTAGGTATAATATCTATTTTACACTGCAGTTGTTGAATTTTGAGGATGCCAACCTTAAGGAGGTAAAACTGTGCTGTTTTACAATCAGCAGTATGTGGTGGGTGTGTAGATAAGAGAGACAACAGTCACACAGGAGTTAGAAGATCAAAGAATTCAGGTTCTTGCTGGATCACAGCCCTTCTCTATAACTGTGACCAGCTCCTCGGAGTTGAAACTGAGACGGGAAAAAATGAGATGTTTCACTCCCTGTGTTGGGACACTCAATCAGGCAGAGGAGCCTGCGCTCCTATACAGCGTTTGGAAATGAATGCATTCCTAGGGCTGCTGTTTGGGGGGGGAGGCAAGTGCCAGAATACAGGCAGGCAAAAGGCACACAAATAGTTGTGCTGTTTTAAAAGCTGAGAGAAGCAGCGACCTGACCACTTTCTTGGGGAAAGCAAGACTAGTATCTATATTTGGGAGTGTCCCAGACTCTCTGGCTACCTTGTTTAGGAGTGCAGCTCTTGATGCCCTCGCTTGTAAATTGATATCAATAGACCTTCCCAGCTTGCTAATGGTTATAAGGATGATAACCAGTGATATAATTTCACTGTCCCAACAACACAGGATCACAAACTCCAAGTCCTACAGTTATGGTTCCTGTAATTACCAAAACTGGATAAGAAAAAGTGTAGTGTTTTTGAAGCAAAGTATTTAAGAGCAGGTCAGTACATGCTTTGACTTGAGTATATGACCTGCAGAAATTTAGTCTTTATTCTACTGAGCTCTACTAAAATGCACAGTTTTCTGAATTTAATAAAGTTCAAGTTCTGAATTTTCCCTAATATTGATATAGTGCCAGGTCCTTGAAGACAATGTGAATAGGACTACAGCCTTAACGTAATAAAGCACTTAAGAGAGTGTTTAAATTTAAATTTAAGTGCGCACTGTGCTTTGCTGTGTGAGAGCCCATGGAGGGTTGGAACTGCAAACAGTGAAGTGGAAGGGAATGTGATTTTGTACCGACGGCACACACCGTGGCTGGGGACCGCTTGCAATTCCTCCTGTATGCGTAAATAGATCTTATCTGCCAAAGAAAAACATTTTACTTTGGTTGATGAGGTCTGTTTGTTGGAAGAGGTCTTCTGGCCAGCGAATAAATTCTTCCTGAAAAATGCCATTAAACCTTTAATTTGAACCAGGCAACCAACAATAACAGACAGAAGGGACTGGTTCACAACTCCATTAGCATTGAATTATGTTGTTGTGATGGCAAATATTGTAGTTTTCACTAGAACACAGACCTTCAATCTCCAGCCATCTCATTCAAAGAACATTGCACATTTTCATCTGAACAGTGACATGATGAAAAGTATGCTTTTCATTAAATGCTATACATTTTGGAAAACATGTATGTTCTGATGAAGTGTCATGTAGAAAAAGATTGAAACATTTTGGTGATAGCTTTTCACTTTAAAATAATCTTTCAGAAAGTATTCATTACTTTTTGTATACATTTTGAAAGCCTTTTAAAACTCAAAAGCTAGTAAAATCTTTTCAGTCTTGCAGAAATGAAATGTTTAAATTGATTTTTTATTTCTGCAGAACTTCTTCAACAAGAAAGTCGTAGCTGTTTTCTTCCCTTCTGTTTCTGAGTGGAAAATAAAAACAAAAAGTCCAAAACAGATTGTGGTCAGAAAATTAGTGTTAGACGATAATTCCTCTTGCCACTCAGTTATTGATACTAATTCAAGCTATAAGCTATGCAATACCAATTATGAAGCGAGCAGCTTAATTTAAAGTTTCTAGATACGCAAGCATACATAAAAATATATATGTATGCACCTATATGCATGCATACATATATACATACACACACACACTCATTTTCTCTTGCTCAACATTTTCTTTAGATCATGAATGCTGCATTTGCTCACTGAAGCATCTCTGGCGCAGGGTTTGTAATGTGCTCTAGATTCCCGTCTCAGCCGACTTAGTGGACAGCAGATACTTCTGCCAGTCTGATAGTATCTAGTTACAAAGCCAAGGGGTGCATATTTCAGTAGAACACTCTGAGATGTTGAAAGATGATATTCTGAGACAGAGAAGGGCATATCAGCCATTGATTTAGGTCACAGAAGCAATTCACTACCGCATGAATAGCATTAGTTGAATGTTATAGCCAAACATAGTAAAAACCTTTAAAAATCTCATCTGTGATAAAGGTTGGCATTAACATTTCAGCTTTTACCAAAGTGTTATACCAGCCCATTAATCTTAGCAGAAAAATACTCTGATTTTGCTAGAATACAGTTGCTCATATAATGCATATAATGCAAAGTATAGAGTGGGTTTGGTGGTTTTTTTTTTGCATTTGTTACTTTGTACTTTAAAAGAACCAACTGTAAATTTGTGGGTGATGTCACCATTGAAAAAAATTATATATGGATATGAATGTAAATAGCTATTCTTTTCACACCAATGAGGTTAAAACACGTGTTTATGCCTTCTGTCAAGAGAGAGGATTAAAAAGAAATAATCCCATGACTACATTTGTAGCGTTGCTGTCATAGTTTTCATTTGCAACCAAATAAAAATGAGGTTAACACCATGAATATTCCTCTTACTGCTGGGCTTGTCTGTTTACTTGCTTGCAGACATGGCATATACAAAGGTTTTCAAAAAGAAAAAGTTACCACTGTTTTAGGAACAATTGCTTTATGCCCAAAGGTCTACAGTGGTCCTTACACGACAAGCAGAAATGCATTGGCTTGGACCTCTTCCTCTGCTCTGAATTTGGCCAGCTCTTGTCTGTGCTGCAAAAAAATCCACATTATGAGTTTTGTTCCAAAGATAAAGAGCCACTCAAAGTCAGCAAGGCAGATGTAAAAATGTCATAAAAGGTATTAAAGAAAATCTATAGCCTTGGGAAAACAATTCATGACAAATATGCTGAAGAAATAATCCATTATTATTATTCAATAATTCATTTTATAAGTTCCCCTCACAAATAGGAGTGTGAGTGATATCTGCTCAGACTGGGGGGACTGGTCAGGGCTAGGATAGCTATGGGACCAGTAGAGAAACACGGACTCTTTTTGCTGCTAGTTCCGTTGCAACTGGATCCAGAAGCCAGGGATAAGACACAGTGGGGAAGGTCTGAACCCAGAGACGTCCGTGGGAGTTTTATGGCCTACATATTTAACTGGCTTTCAGAAGCACCATGGAAACACCTAACTGTCATATAATATTTTCAGAGCTACTGAGAAGTCTGTTATTATTGTCATGGCAGCTGTTATACAGAAAAGGTAAATTCTCAAACACATATTTTAGGAGTATGATTCCCAAATATTTCATATTTCTGAAGCTCCAGCAATGCACAGATTTTTTTTAAAAATATCCCAAAATATTGAAACAACTTGGAGATTCACATATTCTGTAATATATTTGTTGTTGTACACTTACACTGGCTACCAGGATTTCTTTTAGAAAAGGTTCAGGATGTCATATTTCAGTGACCTTCTCTCTGTTTTATCATTTACTTTGTTTTGTTTCACTGTCTGTCTCTTTTTCGTCATATTCTTCATGTTTTTATTTCTACATTTAGTTTGTACTACTCTTCCTTTGTCAGTATCCTGCCATTTTGGTTTTCGGTTTATTATCTATTTTTGGTTACTTCTGTCTTTTCAGCCCTTTTTCAGTCCCCTGCATCCCTCTGTTTTGTTGCTCGTCTGCTTGCTCTATTAAGCCTTCTCTTTTTCATCAGCAATTTCTTCTTCTATTTTGTGGTCTCTCTTGATGCTAAGCTCATGTGTTTAGCCTCATGGGATGACATCCCTCATGCTGTTTGCAGAAGACTTGCTCAGTTAATGATTACATTTAGTTGCAACCATGTCAGATGGATGCTGGCGGGATGGCAGAGGGATAGGTGTCCCCTAATTGCACACCGAAGTGTAACTAACTCCTCATTTGTGAAAGCCCTGATCCACCTGCTAGAGAAGTCTGGGAAAAGACTGAGTCAAGCGCAAAATAAGAAAGATCTTTTGGTTTTCTCATGTTCAACCATGAACAGGATTGAACTGGTGCAACAACTGGTTTTTCTCTCTAGATTGAGAAAAAAAGGGCAGCTGTTCCCGAGCCACTGGGAGTGGCATCTGTGCCATGAAGTGATGCAGGTCATGCTGCTGCTGGTGCTGCCTACTTGAAGCTCCAAAGCAAAATGCAAGCTATTCAGGCTGATGCAGTAAACCAGACACTGCCTTTGGACCCTTTGGGAGATGATAGCACTGTGCTGCTAAACTAACACCTGTAAATGACGTAGAGGATCATTACTAAAGCAACTCTATTTCCCTCTGAAAACTCAAATCCCTTCCTTGGCAGTCTTTCTACAAGGACACCTTCTTTGAAGCATGCTGTTGGCCCATGTGCATGGGGTTTTCTGAATCTGACACAAAAGTTGCCACCTCAGGCCAAATGATTTCCATAAGCTTCAGGTTTCAATGAGAATCCCACTTACAGGAAGTCCGAGAAAGTGGTCAATGTAAGTTGCTCCAAATCTTTTGGTTTGTTCATCTGTCCAACTTCCACAGCCCGAACAAAGTTTTGTCATGCCCATTAACCAGAGAATTACCTTCTCTTTAACTTCAGCTAAAATTTTATGTGCATTTGTGAGTTAAACGAGTTGATTCTAATTTGAAGTTTGTTATGCAAAATTGTAAAAGTTAATTTTCTAAAATGTCTTTCTATTCATTTGTTTACATTGCTTGTCATTTATTATGTTTTTGCCACAGTTCCAACCTAGGAAGGAAAAGCACAGTGTTCAAACATTATTCTGCTGATTTACTTCAAGAGCGTATTCTAGTCACTAAACATTACAGGCTGTAGCCATTGAATTGGACAGCAAAATAGGAATTAGTGTAGATTCTCATTAAGAAAAACATGTAAATCTCTCTAACTGTCTTGACTCCTATTTTTAATTACCAGTGTGGTTCAAGACAGGTGACAGGAAGGATTTTCCCTGGTATGATAAAGTCCTGCCAAGGACAAGTTCTGTGCGTTTGTAGCACAGAAAACAAGGTGTTTACTAAAATTTCCCTAAAGAATTATTTAGTCAATGCCCTTGATACTGCTTTGCAGGGCAAACAAAGGTATTTCTTCATTGCCACATCAGGAAAAAATAAAGGAATAAACATAAAAGTGACTCTGCATACACACCTTCCACTTGATATCTTTCCAGATCACTTTACAACTTTCAATTTTTCCATGTCTTCAGCTGCTTATTTGTATGCTGTAGGGACACCACAGTCCTGATGCTTCACTAGATAATGACTGTCTGTATCTATGCTGCCAGCCTCTGGTGTCTGGGAACAAACAGCACAGAGATCTAATCTCTAATCTCTAATAGAGATTAGAGCTATGAAGGAACAAGAACTTCCATCCTGTTGAATAGTTTTCCACTTCAAAATGTATTTTCAGTCCAAAGAGGAGAAAACAATGAGTATGTGAAATTATCTTTTGGTTACTTCTGAAAAGGATGAACTCCTTTTCCTTTCAGCAACCCATGCATGGTTACTAGAATATTTGGCAGTGTTTATGTAGAGTACTTGTCTTTTAATTAGAGGACGAGCTAATCCTTGCACTTGGAATGTGTGAACAATATGCTGGGGAAGAGTCAATGCTGCAGTAGCGGTATAACAGATTTCAACCTAGAAAACAGGCTGGAGAAAAGTAGCCCACTTTTTATAACATCTGTTCCTAAAATTGAATTTCTGACATCCATTCAAAGAGAAATAAATACTGACCTCTCACAACATTCTTCCTTCCCAGAACTGGAGACACAAAAGCAATAAATTACGTATGTTTGCAATTACACTTCCAGTGATCTAGAAGTGATCTGTAAAACCCAAGTGTTTTTCCTGAGAACTCTTCACCGTACGTCAAACCTTGTAAACACCTTTCTAAGCAGAATATGCTTTTCACAATGACTTTTTTTTTGCATTTACATAGTAAGATAAATCATGATTTCATTATTTGGCAAAATCTGCAATGGCATCTACCCGATTTTATAACTTTGTCTTTACAGTTATTACATGACATAGTTAAAAAATTATCTATCCACACATCAAGGTTCATTTTCCATAGATTGCTAAAGTGCGTTACAAGTATCTTTGCTTATTATTTTCTAACTTGTGGTTTTACTCCTGGAATACTGCTGAAATAATTAAATATCAGTTGCTGAATATAATGGATAATTTGAAAAGCTTGGAAATGCCTTACTACCTTTTAAAAAAGCTAGGATTTTAGCTATTTATCTGAGCATAATATCTTTCTTTAGAGGAATGATTCTCAGGCTTTTTGAAAACGTACCACTCTCTCTTGGACAAAGTAATCCTTGTAGTATTTACCCTCCCCAATAGTTTCAATCCCAGAAAGGAAAGATGCAGCATAAACTTGACATATGAAGAAGTGGGGTAAAAAGTCAAATCTGAATTGTAGTATGAAACTTAAAACTACAGCCAAGGGAACTGCCTCCCCTCACTGTGGTGGGCTTTGAATCAGGCACTGAACACACACAAAATATACTTTTTTATTGTTGGTTGGATGTTAGAGTAATTTGACATGGATCCTCACTAAAAATCATAGATACATCTCTCCCCTCTGCAGTCATAATCTAGTTCAGTGTGGAGAGACCTAAAGTATTCCAAGTTAGTGTTGGCTCACGGACGTGATGGAGTTTAGCTTAGGCTCTCATCCTTGCTTAAAGGAGACTGTCAACAACACTTGAGTTAGCAAGTTTAGACTTAGTCTGGGTACTACCAGACTGTGTTTGTGCAAACAAACGTGAGTCACTGTGGTAACAGAATCAGACATCTCTAAAAATGGCGGGGTCAAGGGAGTCCTACATTCACGTTACTATTGCAGCTTTGAAGAATTTATGCTTCAATAGATGAGCGGGGATTAACCCATGCCATTGCATTTTACTGCTTGGGGAAGGACGGGTGACTCCGTGTACAAGACAGCAGCAAAAGGGTGGTGATTTATTCACATTGGAAGTCCACCAGCATCTAAAATGTATCTGTTTCTTGAAAATGTGGGGCTTGATTTACCACCTCCAAAACTTTTAAAAAAAAGTAAAGTTGCACCTTTCTTAGATAAACAGCTTAAATTGCCTTAAGTTGGTGATTACAAGAACTTAATTCCCCCCCTTCCATCTTTACATTTGAAAAAAGTAGAATATTGGATTGTGTTTTCAAGATGCAATTTTTTTGCTTAAATAGTATTTTTAATGAAATTCCTCAATACTTGGAAGCTATTAACACCTTATTTAATGTAATGGGAACTATTTTTTTTTCCAGGTATCAACAGTGCTAGAGTTTGGCCGCATAGTAATTTATACTACCAGCCTTCGTGTGGTGAGAACCACTTTTGAAAGATGTGAACTGGTTAGAAAGATCTTTCAAAATCACAGAGTTAAATTTGAAGAAAAAAACATTGCTCTGAACAGCGATTATGGAAAAGAACTAGATGAAAGATGCAGGAGGGTCTGTGAAGTTCCCTCACTCCCTGTTGTGTTTATCGATGGTCATTATCTTGGGGTAAGTAAAGCATGAGCCTATGTTTTATTCTGCAGTCTGCAAGAACAGATGAAAATCTTGATGAATGAGAAGCAGGGTTTTTAGAAAATTGTTTGCAATGCTGGAATGATGGGAACAATCAAAGACAGAGATCCCTTTGTGGTATGCGCTGCACAGATCCACACTGATAGGTTTGATCTGAAGATGTAAAAGATAACTGGGGAGAGGCTATCAAGAGGGGAATAAGATGCAGTAATACAATCTAAGCTATCCCATGTTTCTTAAAAAATAGCTTATCTTTGTAGTTGAAACCATGAAAATCTAGAGAAATGGATTTTTTTTCCTCATGGGAACCGGTATATATGATTGACCCAGGAAGATGAACACATATAGCATAAGTCTGCCATTTAGTAGTATCTGTGTTGAATACGAAACTAACAGCTTGGGGTGTCAGACCTTAAACATGCATTGAATTTTATACGATGTAGTCTGTATCAGGCATCTGTAATCAACTGAACATTGTTTTAGGTACAGAATTGGTTAATACTTGATTTTAGAAAAGTCTAGCAGTAAAAGAGAGAGAAAACCAGCCCAACTCTGCCCTGTTGCAAGACATAAACTCCAAATGGAAAACTATAATCCAAATTTGTACTCTGGTACTCTGGGTCTAAAAGCCTGTTGATATTTCAAATCACCTTTACATTGAGGCCAGCCTGTCCTTTCGAAATGTATATTTCTCAGAAACTGAAAAAATCAGAGTTTAAAAGAAAAAGATTCTGGAAAGTGGCACAAAGAAAACAGCTTGAGAGCTCAGAGAAGGTATTTGTCTTGAGCAGTAAAGAACTAGCAATTAGGACCAACAGTGAGACTGATTTGTGAAGGCAAACTATATTTACGCACAGCAGGGTTATTGTGTTTGTATCGCTTAACACTTTCATTTTCACAAAAGATTTAACTAATGAAATGAAATGTCATCAACAATCAGGCATAATTGATATTGGGTCTGTATAAACACTCAGATACCCTTTCTCCCCTTTCTCCCTGTCCCCTTTCTAGCTCTCGGTGTGCTCTGCTCGAGGCAGGTTTCCCCAAGCACTCTAACAAATGCATTTGCTGGCACAGGGCTCACCAGATCACTGCAGCAACTGCAAAATAGCTTGTGTGCAGAATATTAGCAGACAGTGATTTTTACTTCCTAGTAGAGGATGCTTTTATCAAAAACTTGAGTCGGGGAGTTCTCCAGCCAGCCAGGAACAGACGTGCTTCGTTCAAAAGCCACTTAAAATTCAACAGGATTCAGATAAAGGTTCGCTCACCTAATTGTCACATTAAAAATAAAAGTAGTGAGTTATGACCGAGTCCAAGAAAATCTCAGTCCATGTGTGAGTAATTTGTCAAAAGAATTCAGTTAAAATACTGAAATGGATTGAACAAATTATTTGCTCAGCTCTAGGTGAAGCCTGGGTACGGTCATTTTGGTATGATGGATGGCCCATTAATTCACTGCTGCTTTTTTTTTACAAGATCATGGGAAACTTGTCTTTTAACAGAGGATCAACAGTGTAACAAGCAATACAATCTCATTAAAACTATTTAAGTATTGTATGAGATATTTGGAGAGGTATAGAAAGGAAGGCAAGTGAATTAGAAAGCTAGCTGTCTGTGGAAGGGACAAATCTAGCTGTCCAACTACCTGCTGACAGGTACTCAGTAGGTTTTACCTCCTGTAGGTAAAAAAATGAAGAAAGAATTTGCTGTTCTGGTCTACAGGCATTTATTACAGCATGGCAACTCCACTGACATTGTTTAACACAAGGAAAAAAACCTGGAAAAACCAGAACAAAATCAGATTTGGGGGGTGTTTTCTTTCTTCTTTTTCTTTTTTTGATTAAATTGATGAGGCACACTGTGGTTAAACGGAGCAGACCTTAGCTCCAGGAGAGGATTAAAATTATTCCACATAGCAGCAATAGTATTTGTGGAGAATCTGCTTTGTGGACAGGGAGCAGTCCAAGAGATGCCTGCTCTGCTCACGGGGAGCATCACGGCCAGCCAGGATGGTGGCAGCCCTTTGCTCTGCCAATGTGGGTGCCCCTCATCTGTGCTCACAGATGAAGTTTCTGCCTTCCACTGCTCTCCACTAATTACCATCATACTAGGGAGCACTGCTGCTTTGGATCTGTTGCTACAGCATCACTCTCTAATGTGCTTTGGTTGACATGAACCAGGATGGGAAAACCGAGTTCAATGTGAGCAGAGCTAACTCGGGCAGCCCACTGCGGCTGCCAGTGGGAGCACGGCAGCTGGCAGGGCGATGGGAAGGGACAGCCCCAGGGTGAACGTGTCACTCGCGCTGGCAAGGGACCTGTGTCCACACACTCTGTTTGGTAAATGTGGCAAAAGCCCATTATTTTATGGCAGTTTTTATTTCTTTGTCTTAATATGACTTTGTAAGAGAGGTTGGCATTCATTCATTTAGGAAGAGAAGTAAGGGGGGGGGGGGCACTTTGCATATCGAGAAGGTCTGGCAATGAAGTAATCGCCCCCCAGCTATGTCAATGCCTGGTGGATGTGGCACCTTAAGAAGACGATGCACCAGTGACTCCAAAGGCAGTAAGTTGGCTGGAACCTCTGCTGGGCTTGTGTTTATTAAAATGAGATTGAGAACGAATTACAGAATTTGGTCTCGTTAGTAACAGTGGACATTTCTATAATGCCTTTTATGATAATTATCTTCTGATATGCAAATACAACACAGAAATCCAGAAGCCTGCTGTCAGAGTAAATTGATCATGCAATATTTTCTCTCTCTCTCTTTCTCTCTCTCTTTTTTTAAATTTAATATTTATTTGATATGCAAATACAACACAGAAATCCAGAAGCCTGCTGTGTCAGTAAATTGATCATGCAATATTTTCTCTCTCTCTCTTTCTCTCTCTCTTTTTTTAAATTTTGAATATTTATTTCCTGGCAAATCCCTCCCTGAAGGAGATTGCATGTAGCAATACAAAGGAGAATCTATATTGAGCCAGGCACCTTTCAATGAGTCATAAGAAGAAAAAACCCCAACCCCTAATTAAAATATGAACAGTTTTGAAAGAGTACGAGATTATTTTTAATGAGATGAATGTAACAAAAGCAGCAGAACACAGCATGTGTGCATCTGATAAAGTATATGGTATCTGAGCCATTCAGAAGCAGGGACAAGGTTGTTAGAGCACTGCAGGCTCTGTCGATAAATCTTCACAGTGCTGTGGAATTTATCATTGCCTGCACAGGGGGAAAAAAACAAACCAACGACTTGGGCAGAAGCAATAGAAAAATCATATTTAGTCCCTGTCAAGCAAAGTCCTAGGTGCTGCAGTACAGCAGGGTTTTAATCTTCTCATTTTTTCAGGATTGAATCATTGTATTTCTTGACACACACTGTCTAAATATCAGTCTGTCAGGAAATTGCAGGTTCTTTCTGCAGCATGCTCTTTACCAGCTGATCTAATCCCTCCTTTTCACCTGAGACTGTCTCCATCTGAAATGGAATTATGCCATCTGCTGGGACACCAAAGCAGAATAAAAAATGACTTCCAAAAACCAGAAAGCAACACAGGAAAAAAAAAATATGGAGCATTAATTTACTCCTTTACAAAGGCACCCAGGACTGTTAGAGGTTTATGTTATGTAAAGACACACACTGCTGGAAACGGGATGCACATAAAAAAAGGCAAATAGAGTCATCTTTAGTAAACATGTTAGCTCACTGCATAGTAGTTTTAAAATACATTTATTTTATTTTTCACTTTAAATATGTGACTGAATTCAGTATTCACCTGCCATATAAAACTACCTGAATCTTTTTCAAATATGGGAATTTAGTATTTTTTTTCCCTGAAGAAACTGTTTCCTATTTAGTTTTCCCAGCTGTAATGAATCCACAACAACATGAGATTTACAGTAAAATTATCTTATTTGACTCATTGGTTATGATTATTTCCTAAGAATGATGAGGCTACTTTTTTAATTGACTTGTAGAAAATATCTGTGTAACATATTTTTTGTTATGCAAGTAGTAACAGTTCCCTTTTTGCTGCTTTCCAGTGGCCATATATGATTAGTAGCTCTCAATTGCCTCCATGTTTTGTTAAACACATTCTCCTGGCGTTCACTTGATGGGGTGGATATGAATGGCTCTGTGGCAGTAAAACTGTGATGTGATCATTGCATCGAGTCACCTAGCATTTTCCCACTTGCTTCTTCCATTTTGCAGTTTGACATTTCAGGAACAGCAGGGTTTAATTAATCTGATAGCTCTTTGCATATCAATCTTTCAGTTCTTTGCATATCAAATCCAACATTTCTGGTGCTGATACCATACTGCAGTGTTAATTTTCTCAGTTTATGGACAGATTTACAGGCATTTATTCATACTCCATGTCTGTCTGCTGCCAAGGGGCACCTCGTTGTGAGAGGTGTAGTGTTGTAGGCTGAAGAGCGTGTGAGCTTTGGGCAAAGACAGAGGTATATACAGCCTGTCTCCTCGCTAAGCCACAGTGAAGAAACATAGCAGGTCCAGTGAGGGTAAGGTGTGCGATTGCATTCTGCTGCCTCGGCAAGAGGCCTCTCCCATAAACTTAGTAAAGGTTTCTTTTTAAGCAGATAAGGGAGGCAATTTATCTGCACAGCAAATATGTCCACAGGAGAGATGTTGCAATGCCATGCTAATTTTTCCCTGTATATAAGGAAGCATGTGGAAAAGACACTGCTTCCCAAAATCAGCAGGTATTCTAGTACAGCCAGGTGCAGAGCCATATACCTATGTGTATTCCTTGATGAAGAATTACATTGGGAAAATGGTAATGGGCTACATCCAAGATAGGTGAGCAACAGACTAGTTTAATGACAGGACAGAGCTGGGGCAGTAGGACATTTAATGGACCTTGGATTTATCCTAGTTCTGCAATTAGTGAGACTGTACCTGAAATACGATGCTAATTTCTGGACGTTCTCAAGAGAAAACTGGGAAAATATTTTGAAGAATAAAAATGGTCTCGAAAATCTGTTGAGTGGTTTATCCAAGTCTGTGGCATTTCCTTGCCAAAAGAAGAGCAAAGACCTGACCGCAGCCCCTGGGCTCCTCCACCATGGTAGAGAGCTACTGAAGTTGGTAGATAAAGGATTCACAGGCTGGTGCTGTGAAATTTAACTGGTTAACAAAACTGAAAACTCACTTCTCCCTGCTGCTTCTCTAAACGATATGGCCAGTGTCCCTTGTGCTCCTTATGTGAGTCTTAGGAGGGACAGACTCTTTAATGTTTCACATCCCTTCGTGGGTAATTGTGGACTGAGTACAATCTAGGAAGAAAAAGAAAAGCATCACTTTCTGGTCAGAAAGCAGCTATTGGACTTATTTAACAGCTGCTTTAATTACTCTATTAATTACAGACTGTGTGTTAAGATTCACAGATCCAAAGGGAAGGTTAACCTCTGCAAAGTATCTTTTATTCAAATTTCACTTGAGGCAGCTGTTAATCAGAAAAGACACGCTGAAACGCTTAAAAACACTGATAGCCAGTCGGACGTTTGGTTTTTAATTTTAAAACCATAGTAATGAGGCTTTCCACTTTGAAAGTAACAGACCTGGCAACGTCATCTGAAATATAAATCCTTTAAAATATGAATCTATAATGGGAAACCTGTCAGACTTTTAATTATACTGCTGCAAAAGCCAGTCAGCGTTATCACAGAGCATCACTGTAACACGGAGCAGAAGTCACAGGGATGCTTTTGCCAACTGTTGCCGCAGAGAAGAGATCCTTTCCTAAACGGGGGCAAATCAGGGCTTGTCTGGCTTAGGAAATTTGCAGTGCTGCAATTACATCAATAAAGCTGCAAATCCTTAACGTCTTTGCATCCGATGGGTAGCGCAAGCTGTGTCTTAAGCCGCTGTAATGTATTCGGGCCCTGAGCTAATACTCTGTGGGCCACCTTGGCAAGCCCTTGCTTTGTTGTGCCAATCACTCCTTTTGTCCATTCTGTGTGAAAGCAGAGAAAGATTAGAGGACAAGCGTGAAAGGGGCTGACAGACTGCTAAAAGCTGCTCTGCTGGGGACACAGACAGCCTAATGCATGTGCTGAAGCTGGTACACTCTGTGCCCGTGACCTATAACAGATTTCAATAGAAGAGTCAGCACAAGTAAGCTAGCACAGGCTAGCTGATCTGAGTGTCCTGTCATCTGCTGTGGCTAATTAACCACAACTAATTACCTTGTAGACATTTCTTTTTAAAAAAAAATCTCTTTGAAAATGTAGCACTGTAAGAGTAGCATTCACGGCAAAAGTGACATACACATCCACTAAAATATTAATATTTTGCCTTTTAACTGAAATGAAAATCATCAAACAGAGAGTCAAAAGTGCTTCTTTTTTTGTACAAAGCCAGAGCAAGAAGACTTTGCACAGGGAAACTAACCTTAGCAGGGTGACATACAAAATCCTTTGCAAAGCTTTGGTGGCCCTTAGTTGGCTTTTGGTCTACACATTTGTAACCTCTGCAGTCCCCAGCGAGGCACTATGAATGGTTGGACACTAGCATGTACATTACCGGTCCATATGTGTTCCCTGTGCTCCCCAGCAGCCTTTCCTGTACCTCCCAGTAACAGGGAGAGCAGTGCTGGTGGGGAGCTGGGGCTGAGAGCCCCTGCAGCTGATCGCGGGCAGCTCAAAGTAATGGTAAGTCTCAGCCCTGTGCCAGCATCCCACCACACCTCAGCCCTGTGCCAGCATCCCACCACACCTCCCAGCTCACGCCAGAAGGAAACCCAAAGGTGAAATTTAACAGTCTGGGCAGGCAGGGAATAGCAAACTGGAGCATCGTGATGGCATGAACCCACCATCATGGTCTAGATGTGGCCAATTGCTCTTAGCAGCAGGTACGGGCTGTGCAGTTATCTCCGTCTGTGCCTCAGTTTCCTCACCTTTTGTCGGTTTCTTGTGATCCACCGATTAAAAGTGTCTGTAAGTATTTGGTAATATTTAGTATTCAGTGAATTTGGTTACATAAGTGAAGTGTAAGCATTCAAATGTGGCTCTCTAATTAGAAGAAAAGGGAAAAAAAAGTTTTACATCATCTTTGACACTTTCATTTTGTCTGCAATAATCTCTTAGCATTTACTTTCAGAAGGAAAAAAGGAAAACCACTTCAGTACTGCCTCGGTTCAGATCACAGAACCCCTCAGAGGCCTAATGTACTCAGACTAAATTATTATTATTCATTGTTGTGTCTGCCTTTAATGTTGTTACAGTATTTTCATTACCCTTTTTCTCCTTGTGTTATACATTAGGCATATTATGTCTTAATTCAATGCTCAACTGCCAGAATATTTGAAATACAATTTCCTCTTCTCATTTTGCTGCATTCTCTGATGTGTTGTATATTTATAGAATTGTAATTTTTGACATGGTAACTAGACATATTTTTTATTCTGTCAAGAAGCATACCCTGTAAAATAAAGTGAACACAATCAGAATTTGCAAGCTGTGTCACCTTTTACAAAAAGGCAATGCGATATGACACCTGGTAACGAACTGCAGGCACTTCTATCAGAACTGCGATTAGATTCTCCTCTCCTTCTAACTTTCCTAAGGTTGACCTAATTACAAAATACTTAATGTGAGTCAAATTTGTCCTCTGCCTGTTTAAGTTTTCAAGACCACATATTCTGATCATCTCTGTTTTTTCATGCTAAACTGGCTGACCTTTTTCTTCTTCTTACTAATAGGGTGCTGAGAAAATTTTGCTAATGAATGAATCTGGGGAACTGCAGGATCTCTTAACCAAAATTGAGGTAATTGTATTTCTGCAAATAAATATAAGGAACGTACATTGAATATTTGTAATTGAGAAGACTTTTTTTTAGCAGTTCCTTTTCTTCTGTTATAAACTGATGATCCCAAATGTTTTTTTTTTGTTTTTCTCTTTGAATGAATGATATCATAGTATCATAGCCCATTAAGTTTGAGAAAATGTGAATGGTGATAACATCAAACCAAAATGTCCATCTCTATTTTTTCTTGGTTTTGCCACAGCAGGAAAGGCAAGTCATTTTCCCTTTTCCATAACTTTTGACATCATCTTTGGTATTTAACCTTCACCATGCCCTGGAGGAGTCAGGCTTCTTGTGTGGATGCTGCACCACTTCTCTGTGTACTGCAGTGAATGCGTTGGGAACCTGCACATCTGCATTTGGCTAGACCTAAAGCTGGTCGTCTACAAAATCTGGGCAGATGCTGGAAGTTTCCAATTACACCAATTTGCACAAATTTCAAATTACAGGTTATCATGCCTCTCTCCAGCACTTAGTTTGCCTTTTCCATTGAAGTTCTTTGGTGCAAGTTTGCCTTTTATTGTGAACAGATGATGCACGCTCCCTGAGGACACTTGAAACGTGGGACTGCTCCCGCAGCTTTGCTGTAAGCTAGGTTCTCTTCTGGTCATCACTTTTCTGCTGGCCTTGTGCTATTGGCTGCTCAAGGCGTTTTCTATTTTCCTTTGGATAGCCTGCAACAAAGAACATTTTGGGGAGACGTGTGTCATAATGTCTGGGTTATATGGATAGCTGTGTCCTTAGAAAAGGAATGTATTGCTATTAATTATCTTGTTATTTTGAAATCACTCCTAACCAAATTAAGATAACACATAAACTTCAGAAGTATGTAACATCAACATTAAAAATAGATAATGAGGACATGATATTTGTAAAAGACACTGATGAAAGAGCAAAAGAAAGCTACATCTAGTTGATTTAGCCCCAAGGTTTTTCTTTCCCTGCATTTAGCCAAACTACAGCATATGTTTTCCTAACATGCTTTCAGTAACTCTTTGTATACCATACATCTTTGAGTTTATCACAAAACGAGTATCTCTGTTTATGAAGCATGTTGGTTTCTTACAGTCAGTCTCCTTCCTGAACTCCTCCAAAAGTTCCAGTCATGCTGAGCCCAAGGGTTGTTCACCTCTGTCTTATTCAGGAGTTAGATTTAACACCATCCAGAAAATCATGAACTGCCTTGTCCCTTTGCAGTGCAGGTGGTACCTTCTGCATTTGTCTGGCCTGTTCCTTAACTCGGCAAAACTCTCCTTGCCTCATGACTCACTGTATGTGTTTCTGTATAAAATGCAGAAGAACCTGCTGGCCGTATTAAACCATATTGAATAACTAACCAGAAACTATTAAACAAATATGTACATATGATTAAAGCATGCAACATTCTTGTTGTCTGACTGGAAAGGTTAGCTAATAAACCTCCTTAACATTTTTCATTACTTTGGAATGAAATATCCCCAGATCCTGCTTTGGGGGGGGTCATATAACATTGTTACCTAGCCCAATATGTGTCCCAGGGGTACTGAGGGAGCTGGTAGAAGTGCTCACCAAGCCACTTTCAATCCTTT
>NW_008795334.1:919388-937265 GCF_000699145.1 Aptenodytes forsteri | reverse complement strand
AAGCATTGGAACAGGCTGCCCAGGGAAGTGGGTTGAGTCACCATCCCTGGAGGTATTTAAAAGACGTGTAGATGTGGTGCTTAGGGACATGGTTTAGTGGTGGACTTGGCAGTGCTAGGTTAATGGTTGGACTTGATGATCTTAAAGGACTTTGCCAACCTAAACGAGTCTATGATTCTATGATTCTATGATTCTAATCTTGGGACAGAAAGTACATCTAAAAGACAAACAAGGCCAGACTACAGCAGACTATGATAACTGCCTACTGAATACAAACACATTGTTTCCTGTTTTTTTTTTTTTTATTGCAAAGATGGCTTTGCTACAATTGCAAGGGGCAGTCAGGTTTCTTCATTACTGAAGATGCAGAAAATGGTTACACAAAATGTCATCTGTTCAAGAAGGAAATGGCCATTGTTCAAGGAACTGAGCTAAAACAATTTTGTGTTTGTTTTTTGTTAGTTCTCTTAACTACATGAGTAGTAGTTATTTACAAGCCTAACAAGCAATAATGAATGTAAAGATTAAAAATATTATCTTAAAATTTTGAGATTATTTGCAATAATTTCCAATGAATTAAACCTCCATCATAAATCATGAAAGATGTGGGCACTCCTGAGACAAAAAGAATGCTAATTTTACATTAAATACTTCCAAACATTGTTACTGGAGAAGTTAATAGTAATAGGAGTTGTTTGCCTGGTGAAGAAGAATGACAAGTTTATGAGCTGCAGGATAAAAAGAAAAAGTGCCTTTTTTTGCATGTTCATCTGAGTTGTCAATAGGTGAATGCTATTATTAATGGTTTTGCAGAAATCTCTTCAGTTTTCTCAATGAAGAAGGCCTAAGTTATCTGTACAAATTTTAGTATACTCTGGTAATAATTTGTGACTAATTTTTTAGTGATGCATAATTCCTCAGACTAACTCTAGCAGAAATTGTATGGATTACTGTTCTTCCTTTGTAAATAAATCTGTAAAGTCTTTACTCAACAGTGCAATGTTAAAGCCACATATTTGTGCTGTGGTAAGTACCCAATGTGGTGTACCTTTCATTGATATAGAACTTTAAGGCAATCAATCATTAAACAAAGTAGCAACATTTTCAGCAAGTGAAACTTAAAAATGTCTTTGAAATCTCTTCCTGTGTTCTCCTTTGTCTTTAATCTAAAAGAAAATAGAGTAAAATTATTGTTTTACTCAGGAATTAGGACAACTGAGGGAGCCCCAGCCTTGCTTGCAGCAATTTTCTCCAGGTATTGAATATTGATGATCTTTCTCTTTCACACTTAAAGCTTCAGCATTCTACATCCTTAAATTTGAATACACCACTTATTTCCTCAAGCACTACTTGCCAGAAGCTATGAATTGCTTTTTGATATGATCAACTCTAAGTTTAATAGGAACAACATGTTCAGCACGAGCATGCAAATGCTAAAACTCATAATATCTTAACATACAGCATAGAAAATATAATGCCAACATAAACTGCCTGGAGTTTAGATTCAATCAATTGCAATACCTCCTAGAATTGATCTAGATCTAAAGCTACATCAGAGTAATGTATGCAAGCTACCCTTTAACTAACTATTTTGGCAAGTACAAACAGAGGCTACTAAGATATAATGTGACTGATGAACCTGCAGTGAGCCTCTCTGACCATTGCATGTGGATCTGACCAAAGGAAAAGGCAGGCATACTGGTCTTCCATGGTCGTATACCTTGGGATGGGGTGGTGGGTATTGCTCAAGATGGGAACCAGAATGTGTATTCTCAGCTGTCCTGGAGCCCTCATTGTCCTAGAGCTTATGGTGGTTGATGAGGTAACATTTTTGTTTTTCTCACTTTCTTCTTTGAGCAGAGAGTCCAGCATCCTCACGAGTGTCCCTCTTGCGGGGGCTTTGGTTTCCTGCCGTGCTCAGCATGCCATGGGAGCAAGATGTCTGTGTTTCGGAACTGCTTTACGGACTCTTTCAAAGCCCTCAAATGTACTGCTTGCAATGAGAACGGGCTACAGCGCTGCAGGAGCTGTGCAGGCTAGGAATGGCATCTCCACATTTACAAACTGATTTTATGGTACTCCACCAGTTTATAATATGATTTTTTTTTAATTAATCTGTTTATCCAATTCAGTCAATAAAAATCCATTTGTAGTATACTTCTGCTGGTTTGATCATTGGAGCCATTTAAACTTAGGTCACTGACCGTAACATGAACTCTGAAATATACTTTTCTACATTCTTTATAGAGAGATTTGTAGTCTGCAAAACTTGACTGTATTATCAGCCCTTTGGATGTGAAGTCTTCCCTTTTTCTATGGGGGATCATCAGCAATCGTATGCGTTTCTGCTCACAGAGTTCTGAGTCATGCCCCCAAGATTACGGCAGAATGAAACTTAACGTTCAGATTATTGAGTAGCTGCAGTTTAAAAAAATCAGTGAGAACAAAGATTTTGTGATGTGGGCTGGCCCAAGACCATTCCACTTAGCACTTCCCTGAAAAGTCGCTATGGCCAAATTCTGGCCTGAACTCTAAGTGGCAACAGAGGAACAGAAACATTTCTTAAAAGTCCCATGCATCAGCTTTCTCTTTTAGTACTGCTTCATGTTCAGTACTAAATTAATGTTGTTAGACAAGGTTACATAAACATTTAACATCATAGATGTTGATAACCATTGTTGTACTATCTCAGAGCTTTATGATCTTCTGTATCACAGTAGATCCCACAGTGATCAAGTGAGAACACCAGATAGCTTTATAAATTACATAGAAAGTAATTGTGGATGAGGTTTCTGCTTTTTCAGCTTAGTAACTGTTATGGTTCAAGGGCTAGCCTGACGTGAATGCTTTAGGGCCATGTCTATGCCCAGACAGCTCCAGCACGGTATATACCTTTGTCATTTTTGGTGGGTTTCCCCAACACAAGCACAAGAGTTAGTAGTCAGTGGTTAGTCTGAACGGACTGTGGGCTCTCCACATTGGATATATTCCAGTTTGAAAATGCATTAGCATTCATGCACTTCCACAGAGTACTTTTTAACAGGGTACTTTAGTGGGCCGCCTTCTTCTGCTTCCATTGACATTGCATATCTTCCTCCTGTTGCTGCTGTCAGTCTGTACTGGCACAAGCAATACAGAGCTTTAGCAGCTTGTTGAAATTGGAATTGGCTAGAAAAGGTTTCCATGGTAGGCATTTCATCCTGCCCAAACTGCTTTAGCAAATGTTAAGGCATGTCACTTTTTGCTTATTGCCTCATTGCTTGTAAAGCTCTGCTGGTTGGGGTTTGGGTAAGTGCAGCTGGCTTTACCAGAGGCTGCTTACTCTGGTGGGGGACCTAGGTTCCCTTCCCTCTTCCCATATAACCTTGCTTAATTTGTCCGTGATGGGAAACTCAGCTTTCCTTTCAGTGTTTTGGGCACAGCACAGCTGTGGTACAAAGCAGGATAGCTACAGCTGCACAAGGCGTGGCTTGCAAAAAAGCCCCTTCTGATAACATTTGTGTTTCCTGATGCCTTATTTCCCTCACCTGAATCAACAGAGAACAACCTTTCCTCCCCCTCCATTCCACTTGCTATATCTAGAGGTGGTAGCTAGTGCTGAAGAGTTGGACAAGTTGGGCTAACTTCTCTTTTTGAACATTTGAATCTAAAGGACTTATGCATATTCCACGAGCTATTGAATGTGCAGTCTTGAACGTGCTTGTAAGATCCTACTGCTCCTACAGCTTCTACAGTGAGGCTCAGAGGGAGTGTCTGGATCTTCTGCATAACAAATTTTCTACAGAGGCCATCCACAGCAGCAGCACCCCAGCTGTAAAACTCTGAATTGCAGATGTGCTTGACTTACTACTGCATGGGTAAGAAAAAAAGAAAGAAAATACAATTCCCTTCTTTTATTTAATACCGTCAGGTAACCTCCATTTCTGGCTAATATTGCAGTCTAGACTGGTGTGATAGGGAATGAAATGTAGCATAAAGCAGAATACTGATGCTTAGAATGTCATAGTTTCTGATGCATGAAAATTTACTTTTTTTAGTTGTTAACGTGCTATGGATCTCGGGAATGAGCTCATTCACAGTAGTGAACACTTAAAATGGCATAAGCAAACTTGCCCTTGAGGGAAATTACTACTGAAGAAAATGCCAGTGTATTTGTGATACTGTAATTCCACAGTCTTCAACCCGGAAAAGACATTTCGGTTGATGAAATAGTCCATATCACCATTCTTCCACTGAAGCACTACACGGCCAAATTACTGTAACTCGTCAAAGTACGTTAAACATTTTCAGTGAAACTGAATTCTTCATTGATCTGGAATAAGGGTTTGAAGCTGGTTTTCTCAATTCTCAGGCAATCAGAAAATGACTTCTCTTCAGAGTGAGACAAATACACTAAATCCAGTTTCTTTCCTGATTTATCTCCAGGGGCCATGCAAGAAACCTAGCGACTGTCCTAGCCTAGGCACGACCCTTCTAACAGAGGCACTTAACTCCTATGAGCAAAGATGAGGCAAAACCTCCTTAGTTTTCTTTTTAGAAGGAGAGATGATGAAAGCAAGAGGTTTTGTAGGATCTTTTTTTCAGAGGGTTTTTAGGGGAGACTAGAAGATAATAAAATAAACACAGGACACGCAATGCTCACAAATAGAGCATTCTTCAGGCACTATATATTTTCAAGAAAACTGTGACAAATTTCCAGTACTAGAAAAGTACTTTTTTCCTCTGTCATCAACTGAACTACCAGCTTTTTCTCTCCAGCTATATTTTCCTTGTAGCAGCCTGCATGAAAACCAAAACCAAAACCAAATTTTTTTGCAAGATGTTTTTACTGCATGGTTTACCGTCTTTGCTAGCTATATTTTCCTTGTAGCAGCCTGCATGAAAAACAAAACCAAAACCAAATTTTTTTGCAAGAAGATGTTTTTACTGCGTGGTTTACCATCTTTGCTAGGGTTTTGGGTCTGCTCCAACCACGCTCCAACCATCCTAGAAGCACTGAAGGTGGCAGAATGACAACATTACTAAGGCAAACCCAGGAGCCAATTCAGGGGTATGACACTTTCTGGTGTAATAGAGGTATCAGGCAGCTAGTAATACAACTTTTAAGCCAGTCTGAGAACAGACATGGAATGCAGCTCTGTTCTGATTTACACCAGCATTGCATCTTTACTTTCAAGGAGATAGCAGCGATCTCCTCTGATATGACAAATAAGACTCATTCAGCTGCGTCTTTGTACAGGAAATTTTCTATTTTTCAATGCATCAAGCTCTGCTCCTCTTGTTTCTGGCTCTCGTTGCCCCTCTGAGCAAGGATCCAAGTAGATGTTCTCTGGCTGACAGCTCAGCATATTAACATATATGAGAGCAAGTGTCAGAGAATGAGGTAATCCTTAGGCTGGCTGCATTGCAAAATAATCTTTTTGATCCTGAGAAAGAGAATCGTCTGGAGTTCTCAGTCCTGTAGCTCGCAGCATGCTTTCAAGTGGGCTACATATCCCCCATACTGATACGCTACGGCCATCAGGTGGCTTGGCTTTACCAGGATTCACGTCCTAGGACATGACATGATGCAACTCGTTCTCTTGATTTTTCTATAAATTTAATTTTGCATTTCCTTTTTTCATGGGCTCTAGCAACTGATTACTTTAATGAAAAAGAACTAAAAAGTAGAAACTGAAATGCTGCAGGAAACTGGTTTACACTTCAGGGCCATCTGAGGTCTCACACACTTGAAACTTCATGGATAAATGCAGGGCGTCCAGTGGCAAAGGCTCCTACTGACTGACAAATAAAAGTATCATTTCAGGTATAAGCAACAAAGACTTTATGACTATTGCTCTGGGGATTGTATATATCACTCCAAATAACTGGCTAGACAAATATGATGTTGCAGTATATAATGACCTGCAGAATACACATGCTTTGGTGACCTCATGACAATTTCGAAAGGAGAAAACTTTTGAATTAACTTTGGCTAACTAAAGAAACTTAAAAATAAATTTAAAAAGTGTTTAGAACAGAGGGGGAAATGAAGCAGAGTAAGACAGAAAATACTAGACTGCTATGGATAACATTTTCTGGTTGACTTTTGGAAAGGAAACAACTGCCCATTGTGAGGCAGAGAAAGAAATATATGAGTACTTTCTAAAACAAAATCAAATGCCGAAGTGGTAGGGACTAACAACTGAATTAATACGTGGGACGATATCTCTGCAGAAGTCAGATGCCTGTTCAGCATCTACACGCATTCACTCATGTGAGTTCAGACCCATCTGAGATGAACAAGTACTCTGAGAAGTTGTGTATGTGAATTTTCAGTGACCAGATGGTGATTAGGATCTTCTTTTGAGCTTTCTTTTCTCCCTGCTTGCCTGAAGTTTGGCTTCAAGGCTACAATAGCAGGTTTTCCTCTACAAGTTTTGACCTAAAAACTTTTTCTTCTCTTCTTGTTATTAATATTGATCTGATGAATATTAAGAAAGGGATGAATGTCCTTAAAGCATTTGGCACTTCTTTCCAAGTAAAAAAACATGTCATACTGAATAAAATAATCATATTTTAACTTTCAACAGAAGATCACACATTGACAAACCTACATCTACTTTCATTTTATGTAGTCTCAGGATCGAATCTGAGCTTATGACTGGTTTTCTCTGTAGAGGATTTTACTGTTCATAAGAGTAGAGTGTAAGTAAATTTGTTACTCTAAATAGAGAGGACCCCTTTAAGCAGGATTTTCATCCTCCTCACTTTGTTTTCTTTGTAATAACATTGGGGTATTTCAGAGTAATGCATTTCTCACTTGCACTGTTTAAGAGCCTAGAGATTATGAATTTTATTTAATATTACACTATTTAAAAAACATTTTTGGTTTTGCTATGTTGGGGAGTAGCTTACTCTTTTAACACACCGGTGGGCATCTTTTCCTGTGGGAAAAATCCAGCCATTTTTAATAAGAAATAGTGCGCCTGGGAGTTGATTTCCATTCAATCTCTGGTTGTTTCCTTGGTGTACTATTTCTAAAGATACATAAAAACATATAGACTGTCTTACCTGTCAGCAGCCTACTGTAATAAAATATTTTATATTAAACTGGAATGAGGAGAGTTTCTGCAGGTAATGCTGCATAGATGACCCTGGCCTTTTAATTCATATCTAAAAACTAAATCAGACATAGAGCTTACTGACCTCCATGCCTAATTCTAAAGTTTGCTGATTTCAAACACAGTCCTGTCAAGTCAATGAGAATCGTCCTAGTGATTTAAATGCTTGTTTGATTGGGTCTAGCCTATCTTCCCTTTACAAGTGAAGTACTGTGAAATACAGTTACTGAATTAACGCTATGTAGTGTATAATATAAATGCCTCTTTTAAAATAAGAATGCGGCTTACTACTTTTGACTTCAGTGTCATGTGGAAAAAGTAACAACAAATTCTTGAGAGTTTTGGTTTTTTTATTAATGAAAATAAGAAATTAATTTTACTGAGCTGAGTTTTACAATTTTTGTAAGTAAATACATAATGGAAGACACTTCAGGTACTTTTCCTAGTTATTGCCTTTGTATTATTGCATTAAAATTAATTTTATTCACTTAGCCTCAGATACGATATTTAACCACAAAAGCATTCAACAGGAAATATTTATGCCCTAAATAATTTAGTAAGGAGAAGAATTTAGATTGCTTAGCTTACTTTAAATAATTTAGAGATGATAGTAAAGGATATTGTAATCCAGCAATGATTTGAAAAGTAAAAATTATTGGAAATAAATCTTTATGTTTAATCCTGGTTTTCTTTCTTCTTGCATTAATTTGCTTAGGGGTGATGAATCAGGAAATAATTGCATTAGAAGGAAATGGCTGTGAAAAAAACTTGCAGTTTAATCTTCTTCTAGCTTATCAGCTTTACTTTGAAAAATTGGTTTCAAATGAGTTAAAAGATTCATGAAATCCAATACGTTTTCCACTCAAGAAAAGCCACACCGCAATAAGACATATCCTGCCTGTCTCTCTTTGAGGCCTCATACTTTTTCCACTGATGGAAGGATCATCTTATTGAAAACAAAGGTTTATTTAAAAGAAAAAACCCCAACAATCAGACATTAAGTACAACAAAAATCATTATCCTTTAGTGACCTGAAATTTGAAAGTATATAAAAGAAATACGCTGCAGGGTAATGCCCTCTGATAGCTGACAGAGAGTTATATTCTGATCTGGAGAAAAAAACTTGTGACTACACAGGACAAACAAGAGTTATATGACCAGTATGAAGGGTTGACTACAAGTTGTTATTTTTATTATTGATCATGATCTGTTCAGAGAAGGCAAATAATGATCAATAGAAAATCATCAAATGCGATAATTTAAATGTGAACACTCATCAAATTACCACTTAAAAGTGGCTATTTTACTTTATGTTATTAAATCTGGTGGATGCATTCTTGTCCGTCAGATACAGGAGAAATTAATTTCTGCTCTCAAGTCAGGTAAATTATAAATGAATGAGGATGACAGATCTATGAAGCATCATCTAAACCTGAGTACTCTCTGAGCTAACTCCCAGTGCCAACTTCATACTGCTACTTCTGTTTGGGACTCTGCCCCTGATTTGGGCCAATGTCTGAGACTTTGAAGAACATCTAGACTGTGTCTTACCCACAAAGTTCATTTGCACGTTAATTTTCCCCATCCTATGACAAGTGGGAGTAGCACACAGTAGGACAGAGATGTTGTACTCCAGCAAAAAGCCTCCAGACATGTGGGATGATATATTTATATTAAAACTTATGCATTAATAGAGCTTCACTGGCAATGAGTACTTTATACTGCCTCAGGGATCTAATCAGACAGACAGGATGTAAGATCAATACCTCAGTCTGCAAAATTAAAGAACTCAGTAAAAACTTGTAATTTTTTTGTTAAATACAAGCACAAAAATAATAGTCATCATCATTACTCATATATTTGAGATATTGCAATCATTGCTTTTAGTATTATAGGAAAATCATGCTGCCTCTCATTGCAGCTTGGTGGTAATAGCTGATGCTGATAAGTTTTCCCTTTCATCATAACCACAGAATAAAATTTACTAGAATACTATCAAACAGCAGAACTGTACTTTGTACATATGTAGAATATTATTATTATTATTCTTCCCTCTATCAGTTAAGATCTCAAGAGAAACAAGAATAACTAAAGCAAGATTAACAGACAAACATATCAGAAAGTTCAGTCTGCAATCCTCTTCCTCAGTGTTTTAGAGAGACCCATTAACGTGCTTTCTGCGGGATGCAGTTTCACACCAGGGCTCCTTGCTATTTGATGTCGTGTTCTTGTGATAACCCCCGGCAGTGCACACAGTGCACCGAGACAACTGGTGCTGCACTGCCTTTTTCCATGTCCCACATACTTTTACCAGTTTGGGACATAATAATCCTAAATTTGTCAGTCTTTTCTCACATTCTCAACCAAATGTTCACATACTGTATCAAAGAAAAGTTAACAGTAAAATCCTCTCCTCTTTTTATAGCCACCATATCTGAACTTCCAGGACATACTTCATGAGCAATATGGTTCAAAAAACCCTATAATATTTTTCCGCATTTATTCTCTGCTCCTTTATCAGGTCTATGGTGGCAATAAGTCTTTCCTGTTGCAGCCCATACTTCTTGCAGAGCATCTAATGCTCAATAATGCCAAATACGTCCTGCCACACTTTATGCTTACCTTTAGCCAACTTGGTATATCTACTTACTGTAGGGTTTATAACCTCAGGGCCTAGCCACAAATCCTATTGTCCTGTTTTGGAGCTTTCCTACCATCTGTCTTTGCTGTACTACAACTGATGGTCCGGAAGGTAGTTTATTCCACTCTGTTCTCTGTCATTACATTCTGAGTGTTTTTTACATGATAGCTCAGAAGGATCATATCACATCTGCAGAAGCAAGGATTTATGTTTCATACTAAGAGAGGTTGTCACAAGTTTTTGGAAAACTTTTTCAGTTTTGAGCATTTGTGCTTAGTGATACTTTTTTCTCCCGTAAGCTGCAATTGAAACTGGCTGCAAATATTTTGTCATTTCATACAGAAATATAAGAATTTTTAAGTGCTGTTTCTGTTGCCCAAATACTGGAAAATGTCTTATCTATTAAGGACCACTATTACCTTAATTGCAAGAGAAAGAGCTTAATGATGACACATGCAGTAGCTGGAAACTTCATCTAATTGAAGGAAAAATAACAATCACCCTTCATGGATGAAATAGTTTATGTGTTTTGCTATTAAATGAAATCAACCGAATTAAGATTATTAACTAACTACATTTTACCTTCCTACTCTCATACATTTTTGTTTTAGAGCTTGATATACGTGCAATCTGTTCAGAATATTTTCTTTCATTTGAAGGGAGATTATGGAAAAAACAGAAGTATGATTTACCACAAGTGACATCAGTTATTGGCTAAAACCCCACATAACTAAAAACAAAACTCAGAATAATAAAGCCCCATTTTCCTTCCTTTGTTTCTGAAGAAAATAATACAAACCCTTGTCCCATCATCCTCAGCAATTTGCTTTTCTAGCCTCCTGGTGCCATTTGGCATTCTTATTTTTATTGCAAAATTCTCAGAGGCGGGCCCAAAGCTGTGTTTGGAAGAACCCTTTCCTGGCGCAATACTTACAACTTGCTCTAGACTTTACTGGACCAGACCAGTTCACATTCTTCATTAGCACTTTCAGTCCTGCGTGAGACATGGTGAAAGACTGCAGCACTTCAGCAGAGGCTTTGGATATCGCGTTATGCCCCCCATACAACCATACCTTCTCCAGCCCGCTTGCGGGATGACACATCAAGTGTCTCGGATGCTGTAGCACCTATTGCTACCACTCCTAACGTACCTCCATGAATTGGCCAAAATCTGTGCCATAACTAGGAAAACACGTCAGATCTTAGATAATGCTTCTGCGTTTCACAAAATAAACTTAACTACCTGTCATGTTACTCAACCCAAACATGATTACCATAATTTTTTGTTACAATTTTGAAGTAACTTCTTCTTTTAGCATTTTACTTTATATGATCAGTTTTAAGCTTAGAAATTCTTACTGGTAAGTGTAAGAAATAAAGTATTTCAAATAAGATACAAACATTTCTGTTCACACCTAAAAATACAAAGGAAATTTAAAAGCTATCTTAAGCATTCCGTTTAGAATGAGAGACTGGATGTCTTCAGTTACATTTTCTTGGTAACAACTTCTTCCTTTCAGAAAAAACCGTGCAGAAGAACATTGTTGTCTATACAAAATATATATTTAATCAGTAGCAGTGTTTATATTTAGTAATTAACAGATGTCTAGTAACGACATTATATGCTGGAGAGAGAAGTCTACTCTGTTAGTATACTTCAGTGTGAAATAAAAAAAGCTAAGGTGAACTTGTTTAAGATATTCTAATACCTAAACGATCAATAGCATAGTGAGTGCAGATAAATTAATTCTATTAACTTAGGTCATCTAGTATAGAATATAATCTAGTATTCATACCTCTATAGAGGTGTGTATCTCTCTCTCTCTCTCTTTAATTTTATTCAAATAACAGTTATGTTCTTCTCTGACTCCTGCTCCAACAAATTTACATACCATAACCCAGAAATAACACCTGAATTTGAAAACTCCTTTCACTTCTGGGAAAATTCCTCTACTTCAGACCCCAGATCCCAGTAGAGCAGCTGGATAAAACTGAGATTTTCTTATTCTTTTGTTCCTCTATGCTAAAAGCTGTTCAGGGACTGCTGATTTTTAATGACTGATCTACTTATTGAAAGATGCTGAGTGCCTCCTTGCCATCTCTTCAGCAAAGATGCACGTGGCAGAACATTATGAGCATGTCCAGACTGACTTTGGGGAGTCTCTCCAAAGCTGCCCTCAACATCAGACGAAAGGTCTGTCCTGACAGTGGTCTGAAAGTGTGACACCATGGAGGGGTGGAGACTGACCTCTAAGACATGGTTTGTCGTATGCCTGACACATGCTTGTGGTCAGTATAGCCTTACTGTAATGAACACATGTTCTGCTCTATGGTCTAAAGCAACAGAAGCCTGGAGCGAGAGTTTGCATTTTTAATGTAACTTTTATCTCATAAAAAGAGGCTGTTTTTCAACACACAGCTCCTTCTTTAGGTCTGAAAAAAAAGCAACTGATTTCAGAGCTAAATATGAGTTGAAACCAATTTATTCAGGTTTATTTAGGTATACAACAGTTAGACCAGAGGTATCTGGTTTCTGAGGAGTGGAGGCAGTATCAGGAGGTGAAGGGGTGGGAATAGGAAAGGGTGAGATGATAAAGATAGTTCTCTCTCAGGGGCGAGAGAGAGACGAGTAGCACGTAGCCTGCTATGGGCACAGACAGGAACAAGGCATAATATAATGTGGCATGAAAACAGTATTACTTTTGACTTCATAGTTTTGGTGTCCAGTAGAGTTATGAATTTTAAATTACAAGTTTGTCTTCATAAGGTGTTTTACAGATTTTTCTTGAGGATCAGGATACAACTCCGTTGCAATTGAATTGCTTAGCTTCTCTTTTTGTCTCAAAAAGTAAGGATATAGATAAACTGGAAAACTTGTATTCTTGCAGTGCTTGAATTCAGCAAGCACAGTCAGGGTGATTTATCCTGGACCATATGCATTCACGGAGGTTGTAGGACGATCCTTCCTACAAGGTCCCATGTTCAGCCACTTACTCACCTCTAGTGCTCTCCGGTAACAGTCCGCCTAGTAACGGTCTTAATGCCAATTCTTACACATAAGAAAGATTATACCAATTCAGGACTTAACTTAGTGAAATTTAGCATGTCAAGTAAAATTTATCAGGAAACAGTACTTGCCCGTAACAAGCAGAAGCTGTGTGTTCAGTTGATATCTTCATAATAATCACGAATAAAAATCCCTCCACAAATGCATAAGTTTGCATCAGTCATTTAATTTTAGTTTTTTGCTACATCCAAGGCAAATTTGAAAGAACCAATAAATTATTGTCCTAAAATCATGCTGTTTCAAACATTTCCCATATATTTGGCTGGATGGTTTATCGCCTTTCAGTCACTGCACAAAGGACAGATTCTTCACTGCTTTTCTTCTCTTCTGCCCATATCTATCTCATCTCAAGGACAAGGGGAATTTGCAAACTGTTTTCTCTTCCAGTGTGTTCTCAGAGGCACAACCTCTCTGCAGTCCTGGAAGGCTCTTTGCTACATTTTACTGTGACTGCTAACTTTTCTTTCTATTATGGAAAGTCTTCAGTAATTTTCTTTCCTTTATACCAAAGAACCTTGAGCTGTTCACAGAGATCTGGGTTTTCCCTTATCGAAGAAATGGTTACCTTCCTGGACTGAGCCAAGGGAGAATAACTTCACACAGACTCATTACTCCTTGGATAGGGAATTACATGAAGTTTTGAGATCATGTCTAATTTGTTGTTTGCTGGACATTTTCACATTCTGGCAGGGAACTGCTCATCTTGCTACTCTGGACAGTTTCCCTCTGAAGTAGCCTATGAGAGTTAAATCTTATCCCTTGGCTTCCTGGCCAATTCCTTTTAGGTACCCTTGATTCATCTCTGATTTCTACTGTGTCAGTAATCCAGCTAAGATAATTAAATAAGCAAAATTTGTGTGTCCTGCATAAAAGTTATATTATGCAACAGTTAAATTCCTAACAATTAGAAACAGTGAAAAGGTATTTTGGTACAAAGCATTACTGGAATCACAGTCTCCTAGTGTAAGTGAGGAGGGATTTTTTCTTTCCTTTAAAATTAATTGAATTTTTTTTAATAGCAGGAAAATTAACCTGGTTAAATCTATCAGAGCCATATAACAAATGGAAATTGCTGTCTCAGTCCAAAGTCAATGATCATATTAAATGCACATTGAAACTAATAGCAATCCCAAAAATGGTATTTAAGTAGTGCTGATGTGTAACTTCACTAAAGAAGTCAGATAGATCTCTGATGACACTGTGGTCTCATGTTGCCTGTAATAAAGAAATAATGAGTTGACTTGCACTCTAGCATTAACTGTGAATGTCCTTGCTGTGAAATTATTATGTTCCTCTTTTAAAATTTTTTTTTCTGTCTTATGATATTGGAACAAATTACCATTCAGTACAAAGAAATTCATAATAGCTACACTAAAAGCCAGGTCCTTTCTTCTTAATATAACATAATTTATGCATAAATTTTATTTCTGGAGAGCAAAATGACTGAGCAGAAGAGCCCTAACCCAGAAGTCATCTGTTAGGCAAACCAGAGTAGACAGTGAGACTGTGAGACCTGTAGCGGGAAAACATAATGATACATAATACTGTTTCTTTTACTTATGCCATGTGGCTTTTAATGCAGCTTCTAGCAAGTTTAGGATTTTTAGCACTGTACCTTCTGCTGCAAACTCTTCTTTGTGTTACCAGAGGAGATCCTCTACAGCAAATGAACTTGTAAATGCATTTTTAGGATAGATTTTTGGCAGTACCGATTTCTTTAAAAAAAGAAAGGATTTGAGACTGTACACAGTAATAGCTGCAGATAAGACAGAGACTGGGCAGAAATGTTGCCTAGATGTGTTCAAAGTTATTTGATCTGGAGATAGTAATTTGTGGTTCTATTTTTACTTCGTTGGGAAAGGTCATGAAATCCTGAAAAATATTGCTGGAAAATGGCAGACTGCCCATAGTAATCATGCAAAGGGGGCATATCTTACTGATCGAATGCAACAGAAATTGTGGCACAGCAAAAGGGATGTTGAAGGACTTTTAGAGCAATCCTAAAGAAATTGCTATTAAGGGGAAGAAGTGTTATTTAATTCTAGGGAACGTACCTTTGAGAAACAAAGAGCAGCCAAGAGACGTCATTGCTTCTCTCTAACCTTGCTTAATGATATATCTATATAAATGATGTAAATAAAATGGAAATTGTTGTGAATGAGAAGTGTGGTGAGCAGGACTGAACAGGCAGCGAAACCATTCCTGTTTTGAATGAGATGTTGATTTCCCTTGGATTTGAGGTTCCTGCTGAAAAGTAGATGCTGGTTGTTAATGTGCCTCTCTTACTCCAGGGGTATACTCACTCTAATTTAAGCTGCTCTACGCTCATGACTTAAGTGCATATCATATATCACAAGAGATCAGTTAGATGAGTTGGCTGAATTTTAATGATGTGGTGGAAGAAATCTGCTTTGTGAGGGTTCCTGGTAACACAGTGGAATAGCTCAGATGCCAAAGCTGAGCAAATATTTCTTAACACCACTTGGCACTAAATCCATATATTTTTCCTGGAAGAAAATACTTTCTGCTTAGATCTTTCATGCCTAATGTCACACGTGGCCATAATATCTGCCCTGACAACAGGCCCTGGCCTGTTATGTTACTCAGTATATCAATCTGAAATTTGACACAAGGGAACTATGTAACCTCTGCAATATGACACCCATTGGAACTATTATCTCAGCAACTCATGATCTCTGTGGAGGGTAAATAAAATACTGACTGTCAAAAAAACCCCCGCTGATGCTGGTCTCAGCTTGGAAGGTACCTTGACAACTTTGGCACACATTTATGATAGACCTGGAAGTCAACAAGGACGTTTTGGAATATATTTGGGATTTGGCAAGTTTTCCACCCTCAGAGATAAGTTGATACCAATCAGAGAACAAAGATAAATAATTTTTCTATTGCTAAATCCTTGAAAAATTGGGAAAGAACCAGGTTTTCAAAGTAAATTCTACTTCTTCCCAACTGAGGAATAATAATAAACAAATAGATAGGAATTTATTAGTAGGGGAATACAAGAGATGGGTTGCTTATGGGAAAATGGGGAGCATATATATTCTGCCACCACTTCCAAAAGATCAGATTTCATTTTGGAATTAAAATGATACTTTGCAATACACTGCATTAGTTAACAGGCTTGGAGAAAGTGAAAAATAAAAATATACCTAAGAAACTCCAAACACCTAGAGCTCAGGCTGCTATTTCCTTTTTACTTCTTTAGTCTCGTTTGACAAATCCAGGCCTATGACAAATCCAGGCCTACCGGCAGAGCTGCTAAGTGCCTTTAGCTTCAGTACCTCTTGAAGGACCTCTTGAAGCACCTCCTAGAAGAGGTCCTAAGTGAGGGCGTAAGAGAGCTGAAGTGCTTTCCTACCACTGAACTGAATCATGATGAAGGTGAGCAAAAGACAGGAAAGAACCTGCCTTTGGCAGGATGGAGCCTAATGCCTGCTTTAGATCCGCACCATTCCTTATGAGTGCCACGTGCTTGGTGTTCCTCACTGAGAAAGGATGCAGTCGTGTAGGTGGAATTACAGCCCAAACCTGCTATGTATGGTTTATGCTCTGAACTTTCACATCATGATGACAGCTATTTCTGGAAGTATGAAATACACGGTTTGTAATATCGGCAATGAACTGCAGGGATTAGAAGAAATATCGCCAACAATATACTAGAAAACAGTGATATCACAACTTTGATGAAAATGATGGAAACAGCATCCGGAGTGTAGCAGAGAAAAATGTTCTTCCTAATATCATTGTAAATGAGAACGCGGCAGAGTAGGTAGAAGTTTGTGTGGGATATGCTGTATATTATCAGTGAACTTTTGTCCTGAAAGCATTTTATTGTCAGCAGGTTTACAAGATACCAGAAGTAATTCAAAATGTTTAGGAAGCTCCTTAATGACCATATTGTTCACATGTTGGGCAAAATTTGTAGTCACACTGAGACAACTAGTGATACCATGGACATGTCATTACACAGTGTTACAATACACTTTTGTCATATTGTTGTCTTTTCTGATAATAAAAAATGTACAAGAACAAAAAAAACCCCAAGAAGCTGGCTGAACTTGCTGTTTGGTTGGGAGTGTTTTCAGCAGTCACAGTTGTTGTTGTCCCAGGCAATGCAGCTCTGCAAGCTTAGCCTCAAGCTCTCTTTTATCATGATGGCAAAAGTGTCACTGCTTTCCCCAGAGCTGCTCTTGCTTCTTGAGGGCTCAAAGCTAATGCTGTGTACCGCGGTGTAAGAGGGAAAGATCTGTTTGCTTGCCTGCTGCTTTCTCCGCTGGCAGCACAATTCCCTGTTTCCCTATTCTGTTGCTCAGAAAGCTTGTGTCGCTTTGATCAAAAATGAATCATAAGAAAAAGGCACAGTAATATGAGGTAAACAATTTCTGTTTGAATAAGAAACAGAATCAGTATAGTTCCTGAAATCTTCAGGACAGTGTAAGGTTAAAAGTGGAGGACAAAGCCCCCAGCTCTGGAATAGCGGGTTTACGTTGTCACGAGAATAATTAGTTGCCTGTGGAAAAGGGCTGCTATTTTTCACAGGAAATGCACTGCACAGAGACAATCCAAACCACACTCCTGGTGGACAAGGAGATGTCTGGTGAGCATCAGCAGAAGCTGAGGACCTTCATTCACAAGCGGTTACACCACAGAAAGAGAGACACCCCAGGCCGAGATTAAAAGGACAAATAATGAACTAACACAAAAGGGAGCCACTTATTTTGCTCTAATGTCTCTAAACCATGGCTTAAAAGAATCTTCTGCAAAGAAACTGTCTTCTTCAACAAGCCAGTCTTTTCCAGCCCCGAGGAACAACCAAAAAGATTGTTGCTGTGGTTTTCTCTTCTGACCCATGCAAGTACTACTGCATTTAAGCTAGCAAAAATACATTAAAATACATTTTTAAAATGCTCGTGATTATTTAGATGATATAAATAAATTAATAAAATAATTTTGGGGAAGAGTGGCTGGACAGCTGTCCAGCAGAGAAGGACCTGGGGGTGTTGGTCGACAGCCGGCTGAACATGAGCCGGCAGTGTGCCCAGGCG
>NW_008795334.1:898464-918891 GCF_000699145.1 Aptenodytes forsteri | reverse complement strand
TCTTTACTGAAAGAGTGGTGAAACATTGGACCAGGCTGCCCAGGGAAGTGGTGGAGTCCCCATCCCTGGAGGTATTTAAAAGACGAGTAGATGAGGCACTTAGGGACATGGTTTAGTGGGCATGGTGGTGTTGGGTTGACGGTTGGACTCGATGATCTTAGAGGTCTTTTCCAACCTCAATGATTCTATTCTATTCTATGATTCTATAAACAGGTTTGAAAACGTAAGAGTGGATCCACACTGTTTGGACAACTGTAAACATATGCAGATAATCTCTTTTGAAATGAAACCATGCTTCAGAATATCTTAAGTAGGTCATGGGCATGTTAATTAAACTCACATATTTATATATATAATGTATATACTATTGATATAGCATCTATATGTATACACACATATATAAACAATAATGTTTGAACCATGAGCAACCATATGAGCCTGTTTAAGCCTTCCCTTTCATGCTCTGATATGCATCATTGACTATTCATCATGCTCGTATTTAGGATGCCTGCATTTTAGTACACTGAATCATCCCTTATGCTTTCTGTGAAATATATTTATTTGGGAAAATGCAATAAATAACAAGAATATTTACAAATTATATTATTTTTATATGAGCTTATCATTTTTCTGAGGTCTTCCAGCACCTCTCAGAGTTCAATAAACATGACTGATCATGATTTAGTAAGACATATATTATTTTTCCTCCAGACTTGGCTCTGAAACAGAACCAAACTAAAACATTATCTTTACAGGGCATTTCTGCATTCTGGCAAGAGATGGCAGATTACAAAGATGTTGATGAGTTCATGTAGGAAGTTATCAAGGCAGAGCTGTCTCTACATAAAAAATAATTCTTGTAACACAGAGAAAGCATGAAAATATATCGATCACTGATGATATTATGAACTGCAGATGCAAAGGCAAAATAAAACGTGCTCATATGCAATAAAAAAAATTTACAGTAATTTATATTTTCCCCTTTAACAACAAATCCTATTACAGTTCTCATTTGGCACTGATGATAATTTAATATCAGATAAATGTTTTAATAGTAATTACTCAGCTTGGACTATATAAAGATTTTAGGCTGGGTTATATGGAGGAAAAAAGCTGTTTCAGTTCCTAATTTCAAAACAATGTTGTCTCTCATGTTCTTTTTCTTTCCTTCTTCCATCCTCCAACCCATCACTGACTAAGCATAGCACTTCAAATGTGAGATAAAAAGTACCGTAAGGCATACTGGGCTCCTGTAATTCCCACTGAAACACCATTAAGAAAAGAAAAGCTGTCGGGTATAAAACCTGCTGATCCTTAGGGATGACTTGGAGGACATTTTGCCTTTAATAGCTTCATCTCTTGCCAGGTTATAATTCACTTACATTTCTGTCAACAGTCTCATCAATGTATGACTATGACTTTCATGAAAATTACTGTACTACATATTTTCTTTACCGTGTGATCTTAATTGATTGATACACAGGAGCAGAAAGACAACAGAACCATGATACCATATTATTTTGCCCTCTGCTCTTAATGACTCTGTCTGCTAGGAAATAAAATGACAGGCAGCACCTCTGCAAATTATTTTTACATGCCTTTGAAATGACGGTAAGTCAAAGGGCAAGTGACCTTAACCAGCAGAAATCTACAAAGATATCTTAGAAAGGCACCTGAAGTGAAATGCGTTGTTTAGGTTGGGGTTAGTCAGTCAGTCCAGCCCTTGCTCTCGTGAGTAGGAGTGCTCATATGCCAGGGACTCCTTTGAAAAATAAGGCTTTGCAGGCTTTGAGCACTGGCAAAGCACTTACAGCCTAGCATTTACTGGAGGATGCTGATATCAATATGACAACCATAACTGCAACACAGGAAGAACCAGGTATTTTTAGCTGTGTACATTAGGTTATCTGGATCACATATTAAAACACAAAGTGTGCTGGTTTTGGCTGGGATAGAGTTAATTTTCCTCATAGTAGCTAGTATGGGGGTATGTTTTGGATTTGTGCTGAAAACAGTGTTGATAACACAGGGATGTTTAGTTACTGGCTGAGCAGTGCTTACACAGAGTCAAGGCCTTTTCTGCTTCTCACCCCACCCCACCAGCGAGCAGGCTGGGGGTGCACAAGAAGTTCGGAGGGGACACAGCCGGGACAGCTGACCCCAATGGACCACAGGGATATTCCATGCCGTATGACTTCATGCTCAGCATATAAAGCTGGGGGAAGAAGGAAGGGGGGGACGGTCGGAGTGATGGTGTTTGTCTTCCCAAGTAACCATTACGTGTGATGGAGCCCTGCTTTCCTGGAGATGGCTGAACACCTGCCTGCCGATGGGAAGGAGTGAATGAATTCCTTGTTTTGCTTTGCTTGCGTGTGCGGCTTTTGCTTTACCTATTAAACTGTCTTTATCTCAACCCACGAGTTTTCTCACTTTTTCTCTTCCGATTCTCTCCCCCATCCCACCAGGGAGGAGTGAGCGAGTGGCTGTGTGGGGCTTAGTTGCCAGCTGGGGTTAAACTATGACACAAAGGAAGACTGAAGACATTTTGAGGATTGCTCTGGCCTTATCCTGAAGGCAATGGCATTTTGGTGAAGGAAGCCCATGGGAGCAAGATTGAGGCTGCCGTGCACAAGTTGTGCAAGAGAGGTGGAAATGAAAGCTGCCTTGCCTCAGCGTGGAAAGCTCAGCTTGCATTGACTGAGTCAGTGTGTGATCACATTAGGACCAGCTGGTTACAAGGGAATTTAATTGGCTTCGGCAAAATTTGGGAAAAGACAGATGTTGCAGGGCTGGCTGTGCTCCTGCAACGTGATTGTCATAGTGTAATTTCCCGCTGGTGTGTTTCGCATCCTCAGAAGCCCAATTAACCAACTAAGCTTTGCTTGCAGCAAGCAGAACTAGGAATGCACTGGTTTTCCCTGGGGCAGCTACTTTCTTGTTTTCTGCATGCAAGGAAAAATAAAAAGTTGTCTTTTTCAGTTAACTGAACCAGAGCACCAGCACTTTATACTAGCAAGTCTTTAAAAAGAGGCTGTTCTGTATATTCACAATGTCTTATATCTCCAGTGCACTCTAATGCTTTCCTTTCAAAATGACACAGTCAGGATTCTTCGTCCCTTTTGCTGGGCAGCACATAGCTTTATATCTGACTCTACCCCTCCCAAGACATTTCCAAAACACGCTGTTTCTTTAGCTGTACAGCTCTATGATCACTCTTTTCAGGACCTTAGACTTCTCATCTAGGCGATTCTGCTTACTTTTCTTCCCTGGATTGCCCTACTCCTCTTATATCTACCAAAGCCAGCTGTACTACAGCCAATTCCACATACATAGCATCCTTTCAATTCTTTAAAGAGTTCAGGGAAGGCACCAGAGGTGCTCTGCCCTATGCAAGCTGGTCTGTGTACTCTACCTTTTTCACATAGATAGAAATGTGTTGAACACTGCATCTATTAAAGAACAAGTCTGACAGTAGAAGATTTAGATTCTTCCTCTTATTGTCAGAGAAACAGCCTCCTAGTTTTCTCCTACCTTTCTTTAAGACAAGCTGTGCAGTTGAATTTCTTGCTAATGGTGGTCTGAAGGAAGGTGATTGTTCTCATTTGTATCAGCTATGTCATATTTAGTGCAGCTATCAGCATTTGTTTTCTGTGTAAGCCTTGTGCATTGCCAAAGATACCACAAAGGTACTTTTCATTCACCCATGGTAGAGAAGATGGGCTGAGTGTCTGGAATGTTTTAGAGAATGCTGTCCGTTCACACAGGATCCTTACTTATTCCATGGTAACAAGATGTGAAGATCAGCATTTGAAGACTGATTATCAACACACAGTCAACATCAGGAGGAGCGTTGGATGACTTGAAAATGCATATGAATAGCAGCAACTTCTCGATCTGCGTAATCCAGAGGTCTTAAGACAGCAGAATGGTCCTGGTCTTCACAGTAATCCTAGGGCAAGGCTCCACTGTGAAACAGAAAACAATGCACACACAAAAAGTGCACACACTTAAAAATGAAAGTTATAAAGAAGAGTTGCTATCTCTCCATAAAATTCACATAAACAGCAAAGATGACTATTTTTGATGATCCACCTTTATCTGTCGAGGTTCAAAGCTTACTAAAACTCCAAACTGAAAGTTTGTTACATATTAACTTACAAAAAGTGGTTTATTATGATAAGCAGTGAGAGTTGGAGGCTTACAAATGGTAAAGGGGACTTCATTCTAACATGAGATCTGACATTGGTACTGTCTGGATATGTGAATTGTTAGCATTGCCAGGTGTTCTCGGACATCCCCAAAGAAGCAGGAATATAACCATATATGTCCTTCCATGTAGGTTAATAGGTTCAGGGGAGAAAACAATTTTGCAATGCACAAAGGACTCTTGTCTGTGCGTTAGACTTTGCACAGGTCTTGTCCTGGTGTAGATCTGCAGGATTTATAGATATTAAGGGATCTTGAATAATTTTCTTTCACCTAGTTAACACTAAACAGGTTGCATTTAACAAATGTGTATCTCCAGGAGAGACATTTAATCTTGATACAAAGACATAAAACAATTACAAATTCACCATTTCCCTTAGGATTTCCCTATAATGATTAATCATCTTCATTGTTGGAAAAAAGTCTTGCCAGAAATGTCTGGCATTACTTTCTGTCCATATGTTCTTATTATGACTCTACTACATTAAATATCCCCTTAATACATAATTTATTGCTGTGAAGGCACTTGCAAGCAGTAATCAAACCACTTCTCAAGCCCCCGTTTTTGGGCTGAACAGATTGGGTTCTCAAACTCTCACTGCAAGGCAATTTCTCCAGCCTTCAAATCGTTTATGTGGCTTTCATCTAGAGATTTCCTAGCTACCTTTTTACTATGCAGACACTTAAAGTGTACACAGTTTCATAATATTAGTGTCAGTCCTGGCATAGCTAAAAATAAATTAATTTTTCTCATACACCTATTACTAATTTAAGTATCATGTGACTGCCAGCCCTTTTTATTGCTGCATCATATGGGAGCTTATGTGGAGTTGCATTTTTATTAGGAATACGATACCAAGTCCTTTATTCCTTTGAAGCCTGCACTTGGTTTCTAGCATTAAAACCTTGCATAGATGTTTTATTTGAATGGTCGCTCAAATACTGATGTAGTTCACTCATCCTGCTAATCTGTTCAGCTCTTCTGCCATTGTCCCTGTGCTTGCTGCATCATATGGGAGCTTATGTGGAGTTGCATTTTTATTAGGAATACGATACCAAGTCCTTTATTCCTTTGAAGCCTGCACTTGGTTTCTAGCATTAAAACCTTGCATAGATGTTTTATTTGAATGGTCGCTCAAATACTGATGTAGTTCACTCATCCTGCTAATCTGTTCAGCTCTTCTGCCATTGTCCCTGTGCTCCCCACAGTGGATAAATATTTTTTACACTTTCTCTAATTGTTAATGGTCAAAAGCACTCTGTCATGCTCGGAGTAAAAGCATAAAATACTATCATGGGGAAAAAAAAAACCATTAAAGAAATAAAACCAGATTACTTGTGAACATGTTTGCACTTCCCACATCCTAACTGGCTGGGCTGTCTTTTTCTTATGTTTCCAGCATATTTTTTTGGTTCATAGTATATTTTTAAACTCCTTTTTTATAAACCTTAATTCTCTTTGGGATAAAGATAGATTTTTTTCATTGTGGTCTTTAGCTTTGTTTATTTATTCACAGCAAATTGATTGCTCATAAGCTATACCGATTCCATGTTTATTTCCCCCTTCCACATGCATTTGCCAGGTACTGCTTTCCCATCCCATCCGAACTGCTGCCTTGACCTCAGTGTTGATCCAAGTAGTCTTCTAAATAAGAATTTCCTCTGTCTTGGAAATGTAATTCTTAAAACAAACCCATTTTTTATGGCTTTTTAACAACATTCTAGGAAAAAGTAATCGTATTTTTCCTGCAGAATTGTTACTTTTTTGTCTCAGTCACCATTTTCGTCAGTTTTGGGAGACAGAGGCAGACTGACTGGTTTGCCTGTCCTACTTTAAAAAGCTATATCTTTAGATATTATTACTGCAAAAGCTCTACTGATTGTACAAAAAATCTTCAAGAATATAAAGGCCACACAAATGCCTGGCAAGGCCTCAGGTATAAACATGCACAATAGAGACGCATAAAAACTCAAGGTAAAACACAAAATGAACAGCTAGACCACACTGCTTGGACAGGTTTATTTTTATCTGACTAAAAGCTTGTTCTACTTAAATAAGCAGACAAAACAAACCAGTTGCAGCCTGGTAACCTACATATAGCTTGAACACTATTGAAAACAAGTAGAGGCAAAAGCAAAATAAATCATTCCTCTGCCTTAACAGAGCCTACCTAATGATCTAATCCCTCTCCCTCCCCTCTCTTTTTTTTTTTCCCCCCCCCCTTTTTTTTTTTTTTTTCTTGAATGTGTATCCCAGGCTTTTATTTAAAAAAGATTTTGAGCTTAAATATATTCAGCTGCAATGAGTTACTTCCCGGCTGGGATACTGCCAAGCCTAAATACTGATTTAACTCATTAGATACCTACTCACAGTCTGGCAAAGAAAGGTCATTCCTCCAGGAGGAGTTCTGTGTTGCTGAGAGCTGCTAAACCCCATCTGCATCTTCCCATGAGTGGCACAGGAATAAAGCTGCTTTCTCACCCCTCAGCTTGCTGTTGTACTGGTCTGTGGTGCTGTGGAATGGATACAGCCTCTGCAGTCTGTGGATTATGGCAGAGTAAGTTCATTGTGCCTTTGCAACACCTTAAAGCTCAGAACCCATTTCTGGGGTGAAATCAGCCCCGTTGGTAGTGTTGTGGGATTGTTGTCACCTTTGCAGTCATGGAAGATGGGACAGACTTTGGACTTCCTATGTGAACCTTAGAAAACTCTAGTTGTAGAAGGAACATTTAAAGCACTTACTATACTGTGTTCTGTCTTGATGTTTGGTTGATACGTTTTTTTTTTTTTGTCCTTTTCATTTCCTTTTTCTTTCTGTCCCCTTACCTCCACTGCAGCCCAAGGGACCTGTATTGCGTTTTCAGGAGAGGCTGTCTCTCCTGCTGTGTGGAATCATGTTCTATCTTAAATAGCAGATATTCATGAATGGAAACACCCAGAGGTTACTGAGAAGCTTCACTGCAACCTCAGATGCAGCTTCCTTGGTATTAGAATTAGCACAATGGCTAAGTAAAATATGCTAAGTAACTGTGTAATTGAATGCCCTAGATTTTCCACCAGATTAACAGCTGGGGTGTGACAAGTATACATGTATTCCCAGAGATGGTGAAGTCAGTATCTGTAAAAAGTTTCTTCTAGACTTTGTCTTCACAGAGTAGCAAACATTTCACTAGAATACACTTCAAAAGAAGGAAAAAAAATTTTTTTCTTGTCTTACACAGTGATACTTAACACTTGCTTGAGAAAATCAAGCGCAGGAAAAAGATCCTCATCACCCCTTGTGGGACACAACCCTCACAGTTAACAGAAAAGACACTGAGCAGGGATGTTGATAATTAAAAGCCTGAGAAAATACAGCAGGAGCTAATAAGCCAACCTGCTATATGCAGGGTGTGTTTAATATTAATAGCCTCTGTGAGTCTGCAGATGCACCAGTGGATGATGCTGGAACAAAGCACTTCACATACCCTTAGTTAGGGTAAAACTTTGGGAACCTGCATCAAAAGAGTCTGTTGTTAAGAGTGTATTGCTCAGAAGTAGTACAAAACTCTGTTATTCAGTTTTTGTGCACATGCTGTCTCCTTTGCCTTTGTGGTTGTCATTTTTTTTTTTTTTCCTGTAGGTCCACACCCCTTTTGATCTTTCTTGTTGCCCTTGGGGGCAGCAGCCAGCCAGGACTTGGGTAGAGGACACCCACAGCAAGGACTAGGACTGATTTGCACCGTCCAGTAACTCCTGGTCTGGACAACTGCTCTCACACACCTGAAATAGATCTTGAGGCCTTCTGTTAAAGTTAAACTCCATAGAAAGACTAGCACAAAGTTTGTTTCGTTAACAATTGTGTGTAAAAACAGTATGTTAGTAGGGTTGTTTTGTTTTACCTGACCAAGGTATCTTCCAGTTGATTCATGCTATGATTTAGAGGCGCTTAGAAGACTTACTGTGGGATTTAATCTATTCTCTTTTTCAGTCTGGCCTCTTAAATTTAATAGTGGAGGAACAATCATTGTTTAATGTATATGCAAACTGTCAGGACTTCTCAATCAGAAAAATACTTGCCCTGTCTCTGGTGTTCTAGCTCTTGAACTGGATTCAGTGTCAGAGGAGTTAGTGGCTACGTACCAACCTGAGGTCTCCTAAGAAGGAATTCTTTCATCTATTGTGTTTACTTTGCATTTTTCTTTATTTTCTTGGTTGTTTTTTTTTTTGCCAAAATAGAAGCTGTAAAATACAGGTTTCAGTGATTTCTATGCAAAATTCCCATACTAACAGTACTTCAGATCATTTTCTTTGGTGTGGGTAGGAGGTGAAAAATTGTCAGTTACTTTCCTTGATGATCGATTTACAGTTTTTTCACGAGTAACAAGAAAATATTCATTTTGACATAAAATTTATTTTACATAGAAAAGACACAGTCTTCTGAATTAAAAGTTTAATTCAGCATTTCTTAACTGTCCCTACATGATCTTCTTACCTTTAGAGCTACCAGAATGCAAAGTTTATTTTTGTCATGAAAATCTTTAAATCTGGTAAAAAAATGCACAGTAACGATAGGAGTGTTGAAATAAATGGAGGTCAGCAAAAATAGGAAATAGAAAGATTAGTGATTCATTTTTGTAATGAAGCTGTTTATTCTTACTATAAAGGACAATACATTTGTTCAAAGTAGATTTTGAGACAACATTGTTAATATATCTGTTTTCATTGAGTCAGCTTTGACAAAGGGACTTTCATTGCAATCTTATCTGCTTTCAATACTCATCTCTTGATATCAACTGGCTGATGCAAATAAATCTTTTATCTAACACTGATATTTGGGTAAAGCTCTGCAGAAGCAGTTTCAGCAGATGGAGCTAGTGTGCTTCCAATCTTTGACAGATGTGCCTACCGTGGAAAAAGATGATCACAAAAGTGTACAGCACTGTGGTTAGGGATGTGTCAGGGTCAGCGGTGAAGATTTTCTTTTGGCTTAGTGGAAAAGTAGCAAACATAAGTGGGTATTAACTATCCTTTACCAAGCACTGGTGGATAAGAGCTGCACAGCTGCAGCTGCGTGATTCAGATACCGGTGATGTACCATAACAGGGAGAAAAACCTGAGAAGCATATTAAATATTGCAGTTTTTATGATAGCTTTCTATTTTACACTGTTACTCTCCTACAGTAATACATTGTGTTCATAAAGTGCCATTAAATATTAAAGTATTCAGAAAATGTGTGGCCAATTGTTTAGGTCTTTATGGGACGTGTTGGTCATATTGGACTACAGTAAGCAAGGAGATGCCTCTGTGGAGCTGCAGCCACTTAATTCAAGCCTGCACTGACCTGAAGAACGTACTTCATTTGTGTCCTGTGACAAGGGCCTTGTACAGCCATTGACATTTACTGAGATTTTTAAAGCAGGGAGATGCTAGAAGTACCCCTCTTCACAGCAGAGTAGTCATAAGATGCCTGCCAATTAGTAAAAGCCTGTTGTTCTCTTTAAACCATGAATTTCTACACTGAAGTCCAAGTTTCCTAGCTCCAGAAGTACCTCCAACCTCCACAACAGTCAGGGTACGGATTGCAGTGAGAGCTCATCAACAGTTCACATTCATACCAAGGTTTTCTCCTTTTTTCCTCTAAGCTAATTTAAAGGGTCCTTTCCTGCAGAGGGTGTTCCTGCAACAGTAGCTCTTACAGCATGCAGGCCCATAGCTGTCCAAAGGTAAAAAGTTTTGGAGAAAAAGATATGTTCTTGGACATAATGCTGAGGGGCCATTTTGAAGAATGTAGAGCTCTACGGCTGTACCTGCCACTGCTTCCTGTGCAGAAGGCCATGAGCCACACTGAGGTGAGTATGTGAGGGAGACAAAGAGACCTTGTACCTACACCAGCAGACCTATCCTTACCATGGCAATCACCCTGGGTTCAGTTCCCAAATTCAGTATTTATCATTTGATATACTAACAAATGCGGAAGGTGGGAGCTTCTCACAAAGGCCTGCTTCAATGCAGTGCTGGAGGCTAACAGCAGATAAAAGAAAATGCTCAGAGCTGTCAGCCAATTCTTGGAGTTGTTCTGTCTTGGGTAGACCACCTGAGTGACTTGGGATTCAATTTGCATATCCATATGTGCAGGCAGGGAAAGGGGTAGGGAAGCAAGAAAGCAGAACGGTTCAGGCAACTTTCCAGTCTGCACAAAACTTCAGGATTTTCTGTTTGTGACATTAACTTTCTAATAGCAAAATGTGTAGATGCTGGTGGCAGCAAATGGCTACGCTCTGTCCTCATGGGGGGCAAGGGACAACTTTATTTCAGTGAGCTGAGAAGAGGGGAATTATATGCTATTTCAGAAGTTTATATGTGGTATTGGTGCTATCAGGTTGTACCTTCTCTGCAGTTCTTCAGTTCTTACATTGTGATTTAGTGTAGCACATTATAAGAGCAGTGTGTGAAAGTTTCAAAGCCATCGTTGGTCATTGTTACAGCAGCATAACACTGACAAGGAACTGATGGAAAGAAAGGTTTTACTGCTACACTGTTCTCTCCTTGCCCATTTAGGTCTTCAGCTTCTGTACTTTAGTGACTCCATATGCTACTGAATTCTTGAACAAAGTTTCCGTGGGTACAAAGTAAGGCATTACTTTGTCATCTGCATGTCTGACAATGAAAGGACAATTTTACTTTACTGTAAATTGCCTACTGCAACAACAAACTAAGTCATGGTTTTGCACATGCATATATAAAATTGATGCTCTGGTTTTGAATTCACATTATTTTGATTTCATGATCTAATTTGAATTTAGTTGACTTTAAAAGATTCTCTTGTGCAAATTGTCATCTATTGTTAGTATACTGCTGTACTCGGCACTGGTGAGGCCGCACCTCAAATACTGTGTTCAGTTTTGGGCCCCTCACTACAAGAAGGACGTCGAGGTGCTGGAGCATGTCCAGAGAAGGGCAACGAGGCTGGTGAGGGGTCTGGAGCACAAGTCTTATGAGGAGCGGCTGAGGGAACTGGGGTTGTTTAGCCTGGAGAAAAGGAGGCTGAGGGGAGACCTCATCGCTCTCTACAACTACCTGAAAGGAGGTTGTAGCGAGGGGGGTGTTGGTCTCTTCTCCCAAGTAACAAGCGATAGGACGAGAGGAAATGGCCTCAAGTTGCACCAGGGGAGGTTTAGATTGGATGTGAGGAACAATTTCTTTACTGAAAGAGTGGTGAAACATTGGAACCGGCTGCCCAGGGAAGTGGTGGAGTCCCCATCCCTGGAGGTATTTAAAAGACGAGTAGATGAGGCGCTTAGGGACATGGTTTAGTGGGCATGGTGGGGGTGGGGTGAAGGGTGGACTCAATGATCTTAGAGGTGTTTTCCAACCTCAATGATTCTATGATTCTATTTCAAGCCTTTGTTCCATAAGTCTGTCAGATCTTGCCAAAGCTGAACCCTTACTGGGTTCTATCCTGCTCTTAGATACCAGGAATGTAATGTAAAAATGTAGCCAAAGGAATTCAGCATATATCAGAATCTGCTCTGGGTTTTCATATGGCCAATATTAGTTACCTAAGGCATACGTCCATCACTAATTATACTTGGAATGTAATTTCCTCTAAAAGTGTGAACACTGCAGAGTGTTGCTTAATTTCGCTCGTTACAATGAGTCAGCTGAATAATGACAATAAATCCTGACTGGAAACCCAGAGATGTGGGGGTTGTCCCAGGTCTCTAACAGAACTTCTGTATGACTAGTACTTGTATCACTTGTGGTCTCAGTTTCTAAAACAGTACTTGTGCTCATCTGTTTTTGTAAATTCCTTGAAGTCAGTGGATGAAAAGTGTTGTGTGAAAGTTGGGTTTAACATTGCAGCGTTGTCTACAAAAGAACATGTCCACAGTTTCCTTTTCTGCCATGAATGACTTGTCTATGTGGAAAGCTGGAGCACAATAAATTACAGTGTGAATTTACAGTGTGTGATTTACTCTGCTCTGGCTCCAGGTGAGGGCATTCTCAGTATAACTATTCATCTCACCTAGCCTCAGGTGTCCCCCGGCTCCTGCACTGCTGATGGAGAGTCTCCTGCAAAGGGAGATTCAGAGCATGTAAGTTAGACATCAGCTGTGATCTCCACTCCAGAGAAACTTCTCTCTCTCTTCCCACAGCGACTATAAAGAGAGTCTGGGGAGATTAGCTTCCATTTCAGGTGATGTGATACCTTTCCCTCTCACCTGCTCTGCCTCTTACCACTGCCTACAAGACATTCTTCCACATTTAGTTTGGAATTAATTGTACGTGCTCTAAGGGGTTTACTCGCAGGCCCAGACTACCTCCACAACCAGCAGAAAAAACGATAAGTTTATTTACAAATTGATTCAGAGCAGAAGACTGACATAGGTATAGCAGAGATGCCTTTGCTTCGCTCTCTCATTCCCTATGAGAAGTGGTAGCAGACTATCCTCCCAAGCATAAAGTTAACCTTTGTGATGAACAGATAAGAAGGTGGCACAAAGGAACTCATAATTCACACCCTCCCTAATTCACAGCACTCACTAACTTCTCCATGTTGTCAAGCCAAAGTGATATATAGCTTAATAACAAAAATGCTGTCTGTACAGAAACTCCCAGAAAGTGAATCAGGGTCCCAGGGGCAAAGACTCCATATCCACTCCTGGGAGTTGCTAGTACTCCAGGTGTTGCTAGTGGAATACTTAAATAAGCGACATATGGTATTATTTTCCCAGTGGTAATACTTAATTAATCTAAAAGTACATTTGGTTCTTTACTACTGTGAAACTCGGTGCTGTGCATTTACAACTGATATGACTTTTGCAATAAAATATCATCATCTTGCTGATGCCATGGTTTTAAACCCACGTGACCCACCAAAACTGCATTATGCAGTAAAATAACTTTAAAGGAAAAAGGGTCATAGAACATGGCCAACAACAGCACGTGGGAGGCAGAGCTGTGCAAGGGCTAGTGTAGGAATTGCAGACTTTGCTTATAAATGCTTTCTGTCAGGTTCTTGGCAGGAAACGGATAGAAAAGCTGTAAATCTATTGCGAAGACAAGTAGAGATGCTGTCTTTCTGAACACCAGATAAGGTCTGACTACCTACAGAAGGGATCTGAGTTCTGGGCTGGCAAAGAAATCTCACCCTCTTGACAGTGCTGGTAAAGCAGTCATCAAGGACTGGAGCACTGAAGGAGGTACATGAAGGGAAAGAGCTTCTATATTGCATCAGCTATGGTTAAAGAACACATCAATTGATGATTATTGAACAAAATTTAGAACATCATGCAATAACATCTTCCTTTGAATTATCCCTGCACACAAGTTCATGAACAATCACAGTGATGAATGAGATCTTAAATAGTTCTGTAAAATAACAGGAAAGAGATTCACAGTAACTGGAGAAGTCTTTCTAAAAGCAGTATTTTGGAGGGGGGAAAAAAAAAGAGGGAGCAAGACATTTAGTTGTTGAAATTGTTTTGGTTCTTCCTTAATAAGGAACTTGCTCTTAACTTCTTTAGGCGCTCTGATAGTTGTGAATGACAAAGATTGATTGTTACAATGTGAAAGGAACCTTTTCTGTCCTGTGTATTCTAGGATCTAGCATAGTAGGATTTTGGTGTTAATTAGCTATGTTAATATAAACAATTATTAATAATGGAACTGGGAGCTCAGTCTGTAGCAAGATAAATCCCCTCAGCCAAATAAAATCTGAATTTTATGGATTGTTTCTTTTGCAGTTAGCTGAAAACTTTTCTGCAATAATTTTTAAACTTTTTTCCCCCCGTGTGGATGCTTTCATCATTTTTCCTTTGCATACACTTGATTTCTTATCTTCACCGATGTGAAAACAGGCAGGAGAAATGCTTTTTAACTTATTCCTTTTGTATGTAACACAACAACTATGTGTGGAACAGATGGAAAGTGTCCTATGCAATATACTTCATCTGGATTCTTTCATCTGGATGACTATTCATGGGGTGTATGCCTTGTTTAAAACTCAGGAGTTTTATAAATGTCATAGGCGTTTGAGTCTCTTTTGCTTTTTTTCTGGGATTAATTTTCAGTTGCATATTATTTTGTCTGGAGATTTATTTGGATTAACACACATACACACACACTTTTCTCTTCGGTCAAGGCTTACCAAAATGCAGCTCACAAGATATTTGTGACCCATTAAGCCTTTGTATGTGGTTCACAAATGACTTTTTTCCTTTTGTCCACCCTTAATGGAACCAAATCATAGAGTCACAGAAAGCATGGTGTTGGAAGGGACCTCTGGAGGTCATCTAGTCCAACCACCTCGCTCAAGCAGGGTCACCTAGAGCAGGATGCCCAGGACTGTGTCCAGATGACTTTTGAATGTCTCCAAGGATGGAAACTCTACAACCACCCTGGGCAACCTGTGTCAGTGCTCAGTCACCCTCGCAGTGAAAATTTGTTTCCTGATGTTCAGAGGGAACCTCCTGTGTTTTGGTTTGTGCCCATTGTCTCGTGTCCTGTCACCGGACACCACTGAAAAGAGCTTGGCTCCATCCTCTTTGCACCCTCCCTTCAGGTATTTATATACACTGATAAGATCCCCCTTGCACCTTCTCTTTGCTAAGCTGAACAGTGATGTTTTGAGGTACACGTTTGAAAGTAAGGCAATGTGCATGCCGTTAAATAAGCCAGAGCCAAGGAAATGGTTTTGACCATTCCACTATGATCACATGCACTGTTTAGCTGTTAACATGGTTCATGACCTTCTTATGGCTTACCAGGTCCTCCAGACAATGCCTGGGCAAGGTTTCAGACACCTTGCACCAAGGACTGTTCACAAAAGGCAGGATGGATGAGACTACACCACATTTGGCTCCCTCCCCTCTCCACAGTCCCCCAGGTCTGTGTCAGGAGACTTTGTACCCTCAGACATCCCTCATGCTCTACCCTAGGGCTATTGCACGTACCTTCAGTCTCCTACTGTGAAAATGCCTCTTTAGTTGTAGGGACCTATGTAATGTATAGAAACTCAACATCCCTCCCTCTCTGGACAGCTTTACAGGACAGGGATGGAGACTTATAGGACTGCCCAGGTAGGAAGGGAGTGTAGAAAATAAAAAGCTTTTTATGTAGAAATTCAGAGCCATCCTTGCTGCTTTACATTTCGGGAAGTCAACCTTACAAAAATGTCATGCTGGATAGAAGGCATCAGCAATAATGTTGAAAAGCATGTTCAACAGGAGAAAAGAAAGCATGTTGAATTTTCCACAGTGCAGAAGAGTGTACTGATGACAGGAATGCTGTTTTCATCTGTGGAATGATGGAAAAAGTCTCAGAGGCCCTTGTTGCCCTTTAGAGTCTCAAAGACGGCGTTGATTAAAAAAATAACTATTCTGAGTGCCACACTATTGATGAAAACAACACATGGAAAGCTCATTTCTCACTTGTGTCACAACAGATGGTGCCTCCTTTATGATGTGGAGAGAAAGGAGTGTTGCAGCACTTACGAACAAAAAAAGTTGTAGAGTCTGGAGATGAAGACACTGTTTTATTCATTAGCAAACTCTTATTGCACACCTCCTTAAAATGGAGCATGCCATAAACATTGATGTTAAATGTATGAAAGTCTCCATATCCAAAATTCTAGTTCTCTGTAGAAGACCATGAGGCTGAATTTAGAGATGATGTGTATTCACAGCCGTTCAGTGGTGATCAGCGGTGCAGACTTAAAGCACGTTTGGGTTGGTTTGGTTTGTTTTGTGGGAGGACACAGATGTATTTCTGTTCAATAGGAATAAGACTAACAATATCTGTGAGGTACTGGCTGGGACTGCACGAGCTGTTTCAGCTTTTTTCATATCTCACTGAAGTGAATCAAAAGCTGTGCAGCGGCAGAAATTCCCATCTGCCCTAACTGACTCTCTGAAATCTTTGAAGAGAAATCTCAAAGAATTGCAGAAACAACAGAAGCATAGTGACACTGCCAGGTTGCAGCAAAGGAGGAGCTAGTGGAGAAAAAGCTTTTTCCTTCAGGATGTGAGAACCAGCCGTGGTCTTTATCCAGGTCTTTAGAGATCCCAGAGCTCTTCCAGGAGCAGTTCTTGGATTTACAGGCAAGCATTTGTGCCTTTCTCCTGTGACCCAAGAAGTGCTCCAGAAGATGCACAGGTACATCTTTTTGACCTGAAGTAGGCTGTGAAAACAAAGATAAAATAATATGAATGATGTGTGGCTGTTTTCTACAAAAACTTTAATTATGAGCCTTCCTAGCGATTGCTGGAACTCCTACAAGATTGTTTTCTCTTCAAAGCATACCCAGATGTGAGCAAATATTTTTAAATACAAGTATTAATAAATCTACTTTGTGATCATGGGAGACCAATGACCACTTTAGATCAGTCCTCTTCATTACATCAAGTTTTAAACTCATGTCACCGCTAATAATCAGCAATAAAAATCTGCTGTGTAAGTCCCAGTCAACCATAAATTGAATAATGACACTGAATTCCCCTTATAGAAACTTTGTGCATGTATCATACTACATCTGTGAAACTTTCTGAAGTCTTGTATTGCAGGTAGGATATTTTTCTATGACTCAGAGCCTGATACCCATTCGATAGTTCTCTTCTGAATAAATGTGACAGAGGAACACCTGAAATAGATGCTTCCAGAGTAACAGTCAGATTTTATATATGACCAATGATTCTGGATCCTTCCTCTTTTTTGAGTGCCCAGATAAGAAAAAAAAAAAAAAATGGTTCTGATTAACTGAGTGAGCAATCATCAGGAATTCACTTCATCTTCCCCTGGAACTTATTTCTCACAGCAGTGATTCTACAATCAATTAGCTGCTCTAAGGACAATGTAATGTGTATTAAAATAGGAAAAACCTGTCAGAATTTCCCTAACAACATCCTGGAGATAAGCCCCATGATTTTTAGCACACAGAATTACTGGGTCTCTAGAAAGACTCTATAGCTTTTATTAAGGGCAAAACTTAATGACTGCTACAAAGAACACCACTTCTAGACGTAAATTAGTATAGCTGGTCCTACAAAAGCTATAATACATGTTATTCAGTACTACTGGCACTTTCATGATTAATTATCTCCATGTACAAGCAGAAAAATTGTACCAATAACTTCTTGTTTCATAATAGCATCTGATACCGATTAACTGAATAATCTCTGAACTTATTAGAAAACTTTATTTCAGTCCTTTTCCCACTTTGATTACGAATGCTGATATGGAGTGCAGGACTTTCTGAAATCACCTATTTCATATCTGGAGAGTTGTCTACAGAGCATTTTTTCTCAGCTTCTGCCAGTGTCCCTCCTCCATCCACATGTGGAGGAGAGGCCCTTGCTTGAGTCAGGTCTTGAGAAAAAATTTCCTTTTATTTTTCTGAGATAATGCATTAAAGAAGAAACTTGTCCTTTCTCTTCCACCATTGAATGCTGCTCTTTGTTTACATGTCATTTCCCTCTTCTGTCTATGGGGACTGACAGTTTTCTGGCTAGCTTCTTATCTGGGGTTCAAGGAGCTTTTTAGCTTGCCTGCCGCAGTTTCAGTTGGCTCAGTTAGGATATACCCATCTTTCTTTCACCTTTTCAGAATTGCTGGCTTCACAGTTTATTTTCTTTAGCCAGCAGAGCTGTTGTGGTGGACTGCTGTCCATGCCTTCTGCTGTTTTTTGGTTGCTGTAGTTGTTTTCAATTTAACAGTACAGTCTGGGGGCGGGGGTTGCATGGTATCTGTTTGCCTTTCTAAAACTGTCTTTCCACCTTGCTGTTTCATTATCCTTTACAGTTAGGTAAGATATAAACCAGATAGATAGTTCTGAATTTTGCAGATTCTGCAAGCTTCAGGTTCCTTAATAGCAAAGATAATCCGCTGTCTGTAAACGCAGTCTCTGAAAGGCTGTGCCAGGCAAGCTGAAGTGTGCAGGTCGGGGGAGAGCAGGTACCATTTTATGTCTAAGACCTCTTTTTGCCAGTCATCCCAATAGTCATGACCAAACACAAGTTTTTCCGTATATACATAGAGAAAAAATGTGTGTGTATGTATGTAGATATTATATTTGCATACTATGTATAAACATATATACATATTTCTAGTTTACTCAGGTATTTTACCCACTGAATCAAGACTAGATCCCTTTGTCAGTCTGATAGATAGCCAGCTAGAGGTTTCCGAGTTAAGAATTCGAGAACCTCACCAGTTATGTTTGTTATGTAAAGAGCATAATGAGTCTTGGTTGTGCCTCCATCCTGAAAAATACTAAAAGCAGCAACAACTCTAGGTAAAGTATATCCAGTAGTCCTTCATGAAAAAATAAATTAACAGGGGAACAAGTCCAAGTTGTGATGTTAATTTTGGCTCTAGGAAATGGCGTTATGGTAGTTTATAAGGAATATATATATATATCTGTATATATCTGAAGAGTGAGTCCTCAGAACGTATTTCCTTAGGTATTATGACCCTAAAGGGTTGCTTTAAAAGACAGTATATTTTTTATTTTCAGTTCGTTCTTTTTTTTTGGTTGTGGGTTGTTTTTTTTTTTCTTTCAGAAATGGCACCTCTTCTTTCTTGTCTTGTCGTCCTAAAATAATGACGTTTTTTGAAGCTTGACTTTTTCTCAAAAGTGAGAAGAGCAAGCAGGTAGCACTTAAAACTGCAGTATGCAGTACCTGTTGTTTTGTGCAAATGTGGCTGCAGGGCCAAGAGCATCTTTGGACTGAAGAGACAGCTAATTAAAGTACACAGCAAGTTCCAGCACCCCTGCCTTAGAGTTATGTACCTTTTAGAATAAACAGTGTATTTGCTAAATACAACCTGTTACTGCTTTACTAGAGTTTGTGACATACTGAAGCAAAAGCTAGAGGGTAAGTGGAATGAATTAGCACCTGTTTGGTCCTTGGATATCATGAGTTTACATACTTTTGGAGAGTAACAGGGAATAATGTCCCTGCAGGATTTTGCCTGAGTACCTGTTGTGCTGGCAAATTAAAGGAGCTGAGCTCCAGTTTCTCAGGGCTACTCCTGTTTCACACAGTCCTTGTTGAGAAATGTGCAACTACCTTATTTGTCTTGGCTTTGGTCCAAACAAACATTGAGAGACAGTGGAATAAAGTCAGAGGTCCATCTGAGCAAAGGGGTAATTCATGATCTATATTCACATCTGTCACAGAATCAAGTGTCTCATAAGGAGAAGGTGAGCTGTCCTACTTGAACATTTACTCTTTCTGAAGCAAATACAAAAATCCAGTAATGAAATGAGAAAAAAAGAAGAAAAAAACCCACCCCCAAACCAAACAAAGACCCCTAACAGATACCTAGAAAAATCAAGTTTAAATATATTTAACAGCTGCAGTGTTTTTCATATGTTTCTATAAAATAGCAGGATGCTGTCTCTGTGGGGCCGGGTTAACACTAGTATGTGGAGCTATAGAGGGGACATACTGGTGCCACTTTGCTCCGGCCAATTGTGTGACCCAGGGGGATTGTGCTGGCAGCACGTCTTGCCCAGGGAGAGATGCAGAGGAAAGAGCAGGGCTGGTTGCCTTAGAGTCTCTTCACCACGTCTCAAGGGAGTCCTCTAAGACACAGCGAGTCTTCCCTCTCAGAGTCTGGTAAGAGTATCCCTCTCCAAGGCCAGAGACGGTAATGCTCAACATTAAGGAGTAAAACTTTCAGCACAGTCAACGCAAAAATGTTGTGTTATCTGATGTGTCGTGCTTCTTGCAAAATGATGCAGATCTGAAAGACTTAAAAGGGCTTTATTTTTTATTTATTTAATACATATTCACAAGAAAGAAACATTGTTATTAACTTATGATACTCTATATGTCCATTTTTTTCAGACCTCTAATTTACAGCTTTAACCACCTTGACTCTACGTCCTGGTTTCGGCTGGGATAGAGTTAATTTCCTTCCTAGTAGCTGGCATAGTGCTGTATTTTGGATCTAGCATGAGAATAATGGGGTAGCACATTGATGTTTTAGTTGCTGCTAAGCAGTGTTTATACTAAGTCAAGGACTTTTCAGGTTTCCATACTCTGCCAGCGAGGAGGTGCACAAGAAGCTGGGAGGGAATATAGCCAGGACAGCTGACCCACACTGGCCAAAGGGATATTCCGTACCATATGACGTCATGCTCAGTATATAAGCTGGGGGGAGTTGGCCGAGGGGCAGCGATTGCTGCTTGGGGACTGGCTGGGTGTCGGTCGGAGGGTGGTGAGCATCACCT
>NW_008795334.1:888395-898280 GCF_000699145.1 Aptenodytes forsteri | reverse complement strand
GGTGGGGAGGGTGAGCGGGCGGCTGTGTGGTGCTTAGCTGCCGACTGGGGGACACTCTACTTAATTCTCCATAGTTGCAGAAACAAAGTAACAAGGTAGCTGAAAACAAACCGACACACAGCTTTAAAGTAAAGGCTCTAAAATGTTTTAAAACTGGTCTTTTTTTTTTTTCTTTTTTCTTATTGAGTCAGGTGACAAATCCTTCTTTGATAACTGCTACTTTTTAGCTCTCAGATTTCTGTTCTAAATCTTGTTAAGCTTTATGAGATCCTTAAAAGATTCAGTATCTCACTTCTCACTCTTTTCTGTGACTGAGGAGATTACCAGCTCCTTCAAAACTCAAAAAGGAGTCCTTCTCTTTCACAGTAACTAATACCTGACTAAATTTTTTCTCTCATCTGTTTTCTTTGCTAATCTCAAAATGTGTGTTTTGGCATTTACATAATCTCTATATAGAGACTTACCTAGAGACTTTTAAGAGTCTGTATAGAGCCATTTAAATGCTTTGAAAATTAAGGTAAGAGATCAGAATCTGAAGAATATTAATTGCATTTGAATATTGGGCGTTGAAACTCTTAAGAGGTGATGTAAACAGGCAGCTTTCTCTCTGGCCGAAACCAGGATGGGGTTAGCTACAGCCACAGCATGGTGATGAGGTGCTCTCCCCTGTTACATCCCATGGTCTGTGATGTGCTCAGGTCACAGGCTCCTGTTAAACCCTACCATTTTCCTGTGGAAAATACAGACCTTCACTGCCTGTTATCTTAGTTCAGATCTCAATAATGGCATCAGTAACCCCTCTGCAATGATCGGTGTCACCTACTAGCTCCCACCCCATTCTCTTCCAGGATTTTGAATCTCAAGCATTCAGAAGTCATAAACCAGGCTAATAACGTATCAGAGTAATTAAGAAAAATATAAAAGGAGAGGGTTTAAAATACTAAGTTTGGGAGCATTCTTTATTTCCGTTTAGTGCTGATATATTTAGTATTTGTGTTTTATCGCCAGAATGAAGAAGCTTTTTTTCATATTTAATGTAAACTGAGATTACAAGTAATACCATGATTCTGATATCTGGGAGGAGTACCTATAGTGAGACTCGCTGCAGAGCTGGATATATTGGAGTTAATGTGATAGGAGTAAAGCAGAGGAAATGGTTATGCAGCTTCCTGAATACTATTTTTGTTGGAAGGGGCTGCTATTATTTTGGTGCTTGCCTTAAATGTGGTAGAAAGGTTGGAATAAAGTAGCAGGGTAAAAGCAGGTAATAGAAATAAATTAAGTTATTTAATGTTTTATACATCTGCATTAGAGTTTCCTGTAGTGCTTATTACTATAATGTCTAAGTGTTCCCTAAGTAATTTAGATCTGCTCTGTGGAGGCGTTAATGCACTTCACTTGAATCATCTGCTCTTCTTCTTTTCCCAGTAGAGAGCCAATGCTCAGGATCCTCCCTCTCTTCATTTTCCTTCCTTGCTAGGTCTTCCTCATACTGTTTATGGTGGGAAAGCTTTCTTGGAGAATATAATTTTGCATGCATTCTGATGGTGGTCAGACATTTCTGAAAGCTGATCACATTACTACCCTTTCTAACTCTGAATATGTTCTCTTTCTGGCCTTCATGTGCTTCATCCTTTGTGAACTGCCTAGCTGCAGCATAGCCAGGTATGACCAGAGACACATTCACCTGGGGTCCCAGGTGACTTCTAAGAGTAGAACTTACATTCTTGAAAAAGTAACAAAAACACCCTAGAAGTGAGAGAAATGGAGCACAAACGTCATGTGTTTTCAGTCACAACACTGCTAAGGAGACAGCACTCGGCAGCCAGCAGAAGCCTCTCAAATCTCTGGAGTGGTAACTTTCTGTAAAATTGTGTGGAATAATGCACGAAAAGGCTAATGCTGCCAGACCTACCTCAACCAGTTATTTCATTTGCTTTAATACAAACTGTGTGTATGGAGTACAAGGACTTTGCATCAGAATTGTGCTATTTTAGTACATAGAAAGGCTGCAATAGGAGGCTCAGTGCCTAACTGCCATTGAAATGCAATACTTTTGAAAATCTCTATGAGGCATCTGCCTACCTCTCCTGATCCCTAATTATTTCTGTGTATCCCCTTATTAAAAGGCTATTGTTTCGCAGTAGTGCATTTTTCTGCTCATTCCAATATGGTGGTCTTTAGTCCGGTCTGTCAATATAACCATCCAGGAATGACATTTCCTATAGTTAGTACTGTTCCTAAATAGTAATAGTATTCGCAGTATTGCTTGGAAGACATGTACATGTGCACTTCTTTCTTCAGTATTTTTACATACTTGTTACAATGATAAATATTACTTGGTTCTACCTGTATTGCATTGTATCTGCCTATAATACGCTCACTAAAACTCACTTTTTCAATAAGGTGTATGAAAAACCGCCAATGGTTATGTGATAATATATATTTTCCCATTTACAAGATAATGGGAAGATGTGTAAAACAGATGTATTTTATCACACTCCTTTCCTTCTACCTTTTATGTCAACATTCTTCTTAGGTCAAAAGTTCTCAACCTCTGACAAACCTTAAGTTGAAACCGTACAAGCTGTAATCCATATTCCTTTCAGCCATGATGAAACTGAAGGGGTTTACAGCTTTTTGAAATTTGCTTTTGGTTTGCCGAGGTATGACCCTATGGCTGAGACCAGTTGCTTTCAATTAGGAGCAATTCTGAGCAAGTGATACGTGTATACATGTATTCATAGAGCTTCTAATGCCATGGATGTTCATCTCTGGACAACAGAGATACTTATCTTTGGAAAATGTGTTCATGCAAAGAATACACAATAACAGTAATTATCTGCTAGAGTTTCTTCCTACACAGTCTTCCTTTCCATTTTTCTGTGTTCAACAGCATTGTATTTGGGAGGGTTTTTTTTATTCTTATTGAATCTAACAGAAATGCTGAAGCCAAAGGCAGTGATGGGCTTTTGTGAGCTGTTAAACCATTATTCTGACTCTTTCCTTAGGTCATTTATTCTTGATACTTCTGTCTTCTCTTCAAGATGTGCAATGTGAGACTCATTTAATGAAAAGCATTAACTGGAATATTCTTAAAAACAATTGTTGAGGGGATGGTATAAGAACATGGCTTGTCTGGAGAGACTTTAATACAGCTCAGGACCATTTCAGAAGAAAGGTAAGTGTAATTTCTAGACCTGACAGACATCATCAGCTTCATCTCTCTAGGTTTTGTTTTAAGGAGCCTAATTATTGACAAATCTACAAGAAGGACATGCCTGTAATACCCTGAACATGTTCTGCTGCTGATCTAAGATAAACCACCTGAAAATTCAGGATGGTTTATCTGGGTGACGTGGGTTCTAGTCTAATCCTGCCACCAGACCTGGAATCTGGGATCTTCAGCTCAATCCAGAGCTGTGAGAACTTTAGTGGGTTTTTAGCTCAGAAACTGGTGGTGGAAGATGAAACAGTGGAAAACAGCCTTGTTTGAATAGGATCTGTGCAGCTCCAGTAGTTACCTTCATGAGCTCTTCTGAAATCTGATTTTCTGTTTTGCAAGCAGTACATGAGAATACTAGATATCTTTCAAAAGTTGCCTTACAGTAAGATTCTGTATTTCTGGGATGTGTGCTGGCTGATATTTGTACCAGAAATCTTTGTATTTGGAAAGCAGAAAACACTACTGGTGTTGCTGGAGAATAAAACTTGTCGGCAGTATTTAGTTTTTGCAAGAAGACACTAGAGAGAAACTATGGGAATTTGTTGCTGTGCTAAGCAACACAATAAGTCTGAAGCTCAATTTACTATGGGAATTTGTTGCTGTGCTAAGCAACACAATAAGTCTGAGTAGCTCAATTTCAGTCCACTAGAGGTCTGTGAAATAATTTCCCAGGAATGTTTTTAATCTTGTTTTGAAGCAACCTTGCTGAGTCTGAAACAGTTAAAATAAAATAAACTTTTGATCCAGTTCTTACTGTTTTCAGACAAAAGACTACAGCCATACAGAGACCTATTTAATAGACATAGCATTCTATCATGGCTGACTAGAAAACAGTCCTAGCTGATTCTTTATTCTTGGATCAGCACAGGGAATTGCTCTAACTACTGATTGACTAATATTTTAGGTAAAATAATTGGCTTTCCTTACAAATGGTCATTTTTTTTCTAATAGGACGAGAGTACCATGTGGCGCGGAGAGTTCATTAGCATGAAGTACCCACCCTGTTGTGGTTCTTCATAAAGAATAATTTACTTTAGTGGAAAAGGAGCCAAGATCCATAGCCTCACATGGCTAATGAGGCCTTCCAGAGCACTGGAAGGACACAGGTGGTTATCTATTAGCATCTAGTTCAGACTGTTTGACTTGCTTTCAAATTGCTTATTAAGCCTCAAAGCTTAAGGTTCCAAATATATCTGGGGTAATAGTTTTATTATTTTTATTTTTTTGTGCTATACTAACTCATTTCCTTTAATTTCTATCCTAATTACAGTTAGATTAGAGCATATTTTATCCTTAATTTTATGCTGCATGCGTAGTCAGTTCAACTTGGCAGATAAAAACAGCTGAAGTAATGTAAATTTGTGATTTTCATAATAAAACCAGTGCCTGGTGTTAGCATTCAAGAGTAGGAGTGCAGCATTACAAATCGTGAGATAACTGTGGCTATTCAGAAGGATTCAGGTAGGCTCCATACATCCTAATCTTTAATCCCAGTTGCTGCAGTTCAAAGAAAGTGATTGTTGAGAGCATCAGCTGTAGTAAAAATAATGGTATTCAAAATTGCCTGAATTAATTTGAATGTGTTATTTTCATCTCTGCTCAGGATTCAATATTTCATTTGGTTTCAGTTAAATTCTTTGTATTTGGTTCATATTCAGTATGTGGTTCATTTGTGCATCACTAAAGAGTGCTACTGCACAATGATTTTTATGTGCCTTGAAATATAATTAATGTAAAGCTGAATATCATTGATAAATGGAGGCTACTTATCAGTATTTAGCATATAGGGAAATATGAAAGGGAATAAAGTAATTTGTCTGAAGCAATTAGTTGTCTAAATTAGAGATAAAGGATTAAGGATGAGATGTTTAAAGAACCAAACAGAATAAATACATCGAATGTTCAAAAGTACAAACATGACACTTTCAGGTTGGTGGCATCTTGTAAAATGATGGATGTCTTTGTACTTTCTATGGACAAACAGTATTAAATGATGCCTAGGTGTGATATGCATAATCACCTTGGAAAGTAGTAGATAGGAAAGGCTGCAGTCATTAGAGTCTTGAAACATGTTCATTGTGGCATGTTTCCACTAAAATGAGTGGGGACCACTGGCATAATAAAGTGATGGAGAGCCAAATCCTTCACTTGAAGAGACAGAAAATAGTACATTAAACACTTACAACAATGTTATTTTTGTTGTCTGAAATACATCGTACTTCCTGTTAGACTAGAGTGCACTTCAGCTGCCAGGAGCCTGAGTTACTGGGCTTTTTGGAGGACTATAGGATAAAGTCTGACCACTGAGTAATGCTGGGCTCTGTCCTTTTGCCTGGATGCGAGTAACAGCAAATATCAAATGGGGCAGCAAACTGTGTCAAGTATCTCCGGGCATTAATGACATTTAAGCTATATATATTAAAAATGCAAATTCCCTTTTCCTTCTCTCCCATGTTTCCAAAGGTGATCCAACACAGATGTAACATCATCTGCATATTGATCCACCAGTCCCTTGGAAACCTAGCTTATCACCGCTTGTACCATAAACCAGAAAGATAAATTTTTTGTGGCTCTTTTTCCTCAAGGAGCAAGGGAGGAGAAACTCACAAGAGAGCCTGGGATGTTTAGAGGTTTGTAAGAAAACTCGCATCCTATTTAGTGGGTGCTCCACAAGAGACAGAGAAGACAACAAGCTTTGCATGGGTGTTGAAATACCTAGGGTCTATCTTCCTAAAGGAAACTCCAAGGTTACCAATAAAGAGTTCCTGCAGGGCAGGAATTCTCTTCCTGGGCTTTTAAGGTATATCAAGAGTTTCAGTATTTGGCTAACAAAGAAAACACGGCCTTTATTTGAATAAAAGATACTGGTCTGTTACAGAGTTTAAGAAGCAAGTACAAGAGAACGACCCTGTTCCAAAGGGCAGAATCAATTACAAAACAAGGACCTTCACTGAAACAAGAATCCAACACATTTTCCTTATTTCCATGAAACACAGGATGGTATAGCCATCATCACTACTATCATGAATAGGCTGTGGTATGGTAATGAAATGAAAGTACCTTTGAAATAATTATTTTTGTATAATTTTTAGACCAGAACATCGAAGGTATTGGGATGACTTTGTAAATTTATTTTATGGGCAATTTCACAGTCTTTCTCTCCTGTTGAGAATTTGATAATTGATATTGATTGTCTCTAAAGTGAGTGCAGGAATGTGTGTAATGGTATTGCTATGGTCTATTTGTTTTACATGCATTGTAGCTGAGAAAATAAATAAGAGTTCCCATGTTAACAATTATGTCACAGAGAGGATCACTTTTACATTTCTGGATCATGGGAATATATTACTAAACAGAGATGAATCCTCAGTGCAACATAGCGTCTACTCCCACTTGAATGTCTGCTTTCAGACTCAGAGTGCAAGACCTTGGACGGAGCTATTCTAATCTGTGATTCTGAAAGGCGAAAAACCAAACTGTAATGCCCCTGGAACCATCTTTAGAGGAAATCTTGACCCCCTTTTATAGCAGGAAATAAATAAACACCCTGTATTTAGAGTGGACCTACTGTATTGCGTGCTATCAGTGTGTTTTGGCTGACTGCTATGGCTATCAACCCACTGAAATGGAAGAGAATCTGAGTGAAGAGTTATTTTCTTTTGTCCTGCAAAGTACAGGATACGAAGGTCAGCAAAAGATCAGGGATGACTTCATGCCACTCTATTTGCTTGTGCAGTGTGGAGATTTAATGCCTATGAGTAGAAAGAAAGAGCAGATATACCTGCATCCAGCAGTGCACTATGGCTTGCATGTGGAAGTTACAGTGGTTTTTAGCTGAGTACTGGTTTTGTGGGAATGTGGGCAGAAGAGAGTCCTGAATTCGCACTGCCTGTGTGTCAAAAGTAGATGGGACTTGCAACCAGAGCAGGAGTATGTTCCTATCATATTGTATACGAAAATTCAGCACATTAGCTACAACTAATATGTTTTGTGTAAGTTACACTGCTTGCTCCTGATTGTATTAGAAGGTGGAAAACTGAGAATAAAAGACTTTGAAGATTTTTTCCAATGTTTTCTTAGATGGTGTTATTAGCATCTGCACCTTTGATAAGTTTGATTTTTTTTTTTTTTAAAGTTTTAGAGGACTGAAAGCATTGCCACAAGGAGATATACAGCATTGTCAGAGTCCAATACTCTCTGACCAGGTTCTTTTAGATATTCCACACATGGAGGGTTTAATGTTTAATATCAAATTTACTTATTCGAAGATATTTGATGTTGTACAGGATTTCTGATGTAGTAGAGTGATACAAAATATACTGAATTGTAGAATCATAGAATAGTTTGGGTTGGAAAGGGACCTTTAAAGGTCATCTAGTCCAACCCCCCTGCAATGAGCAGGGACATCTTCCACTAAATCAGGTTGCTCAGAGCCCTGTCCAACCTGACCATGAATGTTTCCAGGGATGGGGCAGCTACTACTTTTCTGGGCAACCTATTCCAGTGTTTCACTACCCTCATTGTAAAAAATTTCTTCCTTATATCTAGTCTAAATCTACCCTCTTTTGGTTTAAAACCATTACCCTTGTCCTATTGCAACAGGCCCTGCTAAAAAGCTTATCCCCATCTTTCTTATAAGCCCTCTTTAAGTATTGAAAAGCTGCCACAAGGTCTCCCCAAAGCCTTCTGTTCTCCAGGCTGAACAACCCCAACTCTCTCAGCCTTTCCTCATAGGAGAGGTGTTCCACCTCTCTGATCATTTTTGTGGCGAAAAAATGTCAGCCAAAACAATACAAATGTAAGTTACACTTAGCAAAATATAGCAATTATAATACACAGTTCAATCACAATAACAATGTGATTCTTAGTACCTGTCTCTATAATACGCTTACCAGCACAACACTGGGCATCCCCAATCACCAGGAAGGAATACGTGGATTGAAGCCAGCTCAAGCCCATTGCTCCCCTCAAATTACTTTTGCTAGTTGCCTAGTTTTTATACTCTGTGTTGGGCTGAGCCACTTATTCACTCCCCTGCCCCCATGCTGGTCTGGCTAACCCAGGGACACATTCATACTCTTAATAACTCAGGGAGAAACATTTACACCACCAGTTGATCTACTCAAGTGCTAATAGCTGTTTAGCTAAAACAAAGGCCACCCTCCGGTCCCCTTTGGATAAAGTCAACTGCTTTGCAACAGCTGCGGTCAGTCACACCCTGCATATTCCCTGAGCTTCACTGACACGTCACCCTTGCCCATCTTCTCTGAGCCTTCTTCCATCCTAGGAGTTTATTGGTCAGTCATAAGTATGCGAAGCAATATTTTTTGCATCTTCTTCTAAATACTAAAATTACATGATGCATTTCAAAAGGTGTACCAGACACCAAAGCGTACCAAAGATAGTAGTGCAATTCTCCAGGTTCTTTAAAGTACCCTTGGCTTTCCTATACCCACCTCTTTTTAGAGGATGAACATAGGTAGTGTTCTAATTGAATGTCTGAACAAATTTCTGTTTATATTGATACAGGGTTCCCAATAGTCTACCTCTGGTTGTGTCCTCGAAGAAACACCTATTTAACAAAGGCATGTAGCAGCTCACTACTGTAATGATCCCTCAAGAGGAATTTAATTTTTAATTAAGTGAAGCAGTGTGTTTACTCTTGCTATATAGCTGATTAATCAGGGCTTTGTTAGCTGTGTAGAGAGAGGCTAAATTAAATACACCTTTAATGAGATGATAGGGAATTGACCTTTGCTGTCATCTGGAGGGCAATATATAAACACAACCATTGAGGGGGTTGTTCCAGAGAGGTTAGATAATATCTCTTAAAAGGCATTTTAAGTAGTGGCAGATTGGTGGTAAGAAACCTAACCCACATGACTGAATGAGTTTCATGGAAATTGTTGAAGCTACCTCTAGATTATTAATGATGAGGTGTGATAAAGAATCTAGTGTAGCACAGTTTACCCCTTCGGAAATATTAAATAATCTTCAGGTCCCCTGATGTTAAAGTCCTTAGTAAAGTATATGGTTTATCAAAAGATCACTGTTATTTTCCTGAATATCTTAGTCAGGAATTTGGGCAATAAAGGAAGGTGACTTAGTAGAAATAGCACTACGAGATTTCTAGTAAATTCACTGCAGTGAAGTTGGTAGCAAAACTATCAATTGTTTCTGCAGGACAGAAATTTCATACAAGATCTTCCTACTCCATCCCTACTGCAGTATAATCTTTATGTCAGTGCTTCATTCAGACAGGTAACAACCATTATTTTGTCAGTAAAGTCCTTTTACTGGGGTAAATAGATCTAGGCATACGTGTCTTGGAAAGTAAAAGGCTAGGGAACGAATTGACTCTATCAGTGTGCTGGTCACTCAAAGCCAGGACATATCTTGGCACATCATTCCTGTAACAGCAACAAAATTATAACCTGACATGAGTTTTTGACCCCCTTTATCTCTGAAAGAAGTACTTTGTGGGATGGCTATTACATGTTTGTCCTGGTTTCGGCAGGGATAGAGTTAATTTTCTTGTAGCTGGTAGGTACAGTGTTTTGGATTTAGGATGAGAACAAAGTTGATAACACACCGATGTTTTAGTTGTTGCTAGGTAATGCTTACACTAGCCAAGGACTTTTTAGTTTTCCATGCTCTAC
>NW_008795334.1:880714-888087 GCF_000699145.1 Aptenodytes forsteri | reverse complement strand
TGCCGACTGAGATTAAACCACGACAGTCCTTTTTGGCGCCCAACGTGGGGCTCGAAGGGTTTGAGATAATAACAGGTTAACCGGAGTGTATTAAAGAACTTATATCTGTTAGTAGTTGTGGGTCACAATGTTGGTTTCTCTGTTCTCGATATTGATTTGTATAATCTGCATCGCGCTCTTTTTCCTGCTGTACATGTTAAAGATTGGTGTTGGGTTTTGCAGTTTGCTGTGGTCTGCAGTGAATAGTAATGTCTCGCTTGTGAGGTTTGTTTTTAGAACATTGACCTTGACGTTAGTGTGGTATGTAAACTTCGCAATGAAGCCGTTACTGTACCACGGAGACCATTTCGTGGAGACAACTAGCAATTGCAGTAACTTTTCTGAGAGTTTTTTTACGGAGGAAATACAGAATGGCAGTGTCACTACCTTCTTCTATGATGTTTCCTCCTTCATTACAGCAATTTTTCAGTATTTTGAACATCCTTGGGCAGTTAAGATACTTCTATTAATACTTCTTGGGAATATTGTTTCGGTTTTGTCTAAAGTTGGTAAGCAATTTAAGAATATCATCCAGAGATCTGCCCCAAGGCTGAATAATTATGAGTGGCAGGGTGTGTGGGACAAGATGGGCAAGTACCTAGGCCAATGGGCACCCCCAGTGTTTTGGAACTTCACCCCTGAGCAAGTGCAGAATCCTGAAAAGTTAGTAGAATATTTGGAAAAAGTATGCTGTCACCCTGGCAACTCCAGAGAGATGCAGATCATTGCAACGTGCTGGGGCCTGGCCCATGCCTACCGAGCCCTGTTCAACACCATTCAGTGCCCTCAAAGGGAAGAGAAGGTCTCTGGCTCTGACAGTAAAACGACACGCACTGCGGCCACTCAGACCCGGGCAACGCGCCCTGCGGCCACTCCGACCCCAGCGACAGGCCGTGCAGCCACTCCGACCCCAGCAACATGCACTGCAGCTACTCAGACGCCAGCGACATGCACTGCGGCCACTCAGACCTTAAACCACTCAGATTAAACCACGACAATGTTGTACTTTAACGAGGGATCATATTTTATGATATGAGGCTATATTGCTAAAAACACTTAAAAAGTATTCAGCTGCTAAGAAATAGAAAAAATATGAACTTTACTCATTGAGAGAAAATTGTTTCTCTGTTTTTCTTTCTTGAAGAAAAATATTGCATAAAGGCAATATTAATAAATACTTCCTCTACCATGCAATCAGTAGAAAGAATATTACTTCAGCCTTTACATTATCTTTTCTCTCCTGTGTCCATTTTGATTAAATGGGTATGTGGTCTCTGTTCTTGGGACACCAAGGGGAATTAACCTCAGTGATTTTTTTCAGGTGACTCTGCCCTCATTTATGCCTTAGGCACCACTCCAGGGATACAGCTAGAAGGTAATTATCTAGACACTAGGGAAGGGAAGTTAATGAATTGGAAAGCAGTATTGAAATGTAGCCTTTACTAACTAACATACACATTTACCGGCTCTGTGAAATAATGTCCTTGGAAAGGCCGCTGCAATAATGGCAGAGTTTCAAAGGCAAGCCCTTTAGATATTTCCTTAGGTCTTTTATACGTGCAATTGCATATTGACCTACTGTTGTGGTTTAACCTCAGTCGGCAACTGAGTATCACACAGCCGCTTGCTCACTCCTCCCCTCCCCCTCCCCAGTGGTATGGGGGAGAGAATTGGAAGAGTAGAAGTGAGAAGAACTCGTGGGTTGAGATAAAAACAGTTTAATAATTGAAATAAAATAATAATAGCAATAATAATAATGTAATAATAATAATACACAAAGCAAGTGATGCACAGTACAATTGCTCACCACCCGCCGACCGATGCCCAGCCAGTCCCCGAGCAGCGGCCCCCCCGGCCAGCTTTCCCCAGTTTATGTACTGAGCATGACGTCACATGGTATGGAATGTCCCTTTGGCCAGTTTGGCTGTGTCCCCTCCCAGCTTCTTGGGCACCTGCAGCCTTCTCAGTCGGTAGAGCATGGGAAGCTGAAAAGTCCTTGACTAGTGTAAGCACTGCTTAGCAACAACTAAAACATCAGTGTGTTATCAACATTGTTCTCATCCTAAATCCAAAACATAGCACTGTACCAGCTACTAGGAAGAAAATTAACTCTATCCCTGCCGAAACCAGGATACCTACAGGTGTGAACTCATGAAATCACACAAAGTGACATTCCAGAGCAACCTTCCAGTATTCCTTGTAGGACTGAATTGGTTTTAAGGTGGATCCTATCTAGTTTATGAAAGAGCTTATGTGTTTGATAACTAGTGATTGGACTGGACCGGATCAGTTGAGGGTGATCACCAAGCCATTGAGGTACCTGTATCTTTCAAACAAATTGCTCATGACTTTTTCACAATCATTTGTTTTCTTCCTGAGGAAACAGAATAGAGAACCTTTCAAAGCTGCAACAGATACTTAGAGGGAGAATGGGAGATTACAAGATAGCTTTCTGCCTGACACCCATAGATAAGTTGCTCTCCTCTGTTTTCTGCTAAGAAATGCATCTGGCATACTGGATAGAGCTGGAGATGAGTGACTCACACTTTACATATGTGATGTATGAAGAAGTCATGATTCTCCTTTAGGAATACTAAAAGATGCAAATCATGCAGGCATGCAGCTGCAGAAGCTGATCTTGCATAAAGCTATCTCTGTAGCCCTGTCTCACCAGTCCCAATATATAGGGAAGAGGCAGATGCTTCTCTGTTGCTTCCTCTTCCAGGCACTACATGCCCAGAGGCTGTGCCAGAATGCACTCAACTAGCGAAGCCTTTCTGGTCTATGTCTACTGTCAGAAATGAGCGGCTTGTTCTTTCCTGCTGGAAGAAGAGGAGGACCTAATTCCTAAGTAAGATGTCTCCCTTTCCTGTTGTTGGAGGAAGCTGCTGTGAACTTTGCTTTCCTTGGTACCAGCACATAGCCATATGTGTTCCGTCACCAGTTTGCCCTTGTAAGTCTCTGATTTGTGAGCTGGGTATCTTGAGATGCCAGGGCCAGGCTGTCTGCCAAGTTCCGTTTGAGGTCTCTTTCCCACGTGGCTAATTACATCGGGTGTGTTCATCTTCCATCTGGCATGAGGTTTAAATTGCACTGTTGCAACTTCAGGAGGTTCCGGGGTAGGTGGTGAGATAAAAGGCTCTGCTGTGAGGGCTCAGAGCTGTTTGTCTGTTCTGGACCTACTTGTTCACATGAAGGTGTTAACAAACCTGGAGTCTCTGTGCTTAACCCTGGAGGGGTGTCTTTTTATGTCCGTGACCACTTCAACGCATGAGTTTTACTCCCGTGCTTCTGACTTGTTCTGCATTGATCTGGGATCATAAGGCTTGTCTTCTATATGGAAGAAGACGTAATCTTTCCTTCTGTTCTGTAAAAGAAGATGGCTGTATTGTTGATTTGTCTTACATGGTAACTCTGGGAATGTAACCCTCTGGGCAAAGGGAGGCTTTTTTGTGTGCTTTATTTCTTCCTCAACAAGAACAGGCATAATCTGATCTAAAGAAAAGCCACACAGTGAGCAATTATATATTTTTGAGCCATTATTACTGTATTGTAATGGGTGCACCTCATGGACAAGCCAAATTTCTGAGTTTGCTTTAGTGACTGCATCCTGCCAACAGGTTGGTTCATATTCTGGGAGCTGTTTTTCCGCTTTAGTTCCTCCTGTTCACAGATTTTCATAAATAACAATTTAGGATGTGATTTATTGCTCCTAAGTATTGTCTCTACCATATCAATTAAATAAATACACATTAAGCATAATGATAATTGGCTGATGTTCCTCAGGGTTCACTCCCTGGCCTTCTGTTCTTTGCAGTTCACACAATCCGTATCTGTAGATTATGATGATGAACAATCAGGGTTGTAGAAGAAATATATTTTGTTTACCATCAACATTTTTCAGCCTCTATTAGTGACAGTGTTTTGCTGAACTGAAAAACTGAATGTCCATAAACCACCTGTGCTTTAGGGGAGTTTGGATTTAACATTTGAAATAGTTAGCTGAGTAACTACTGTCAAGAACTTAAAGTACTCTACCTTTGATTGGCACCTTTTATAGTAAAGACACTATTTGTCGTTCCCATAGCAGAAGGTAAATATTTATTTCTCCTTTTGTTTCTAAGACAAAGAATAGAAAAAAATGAAATAAGCAGCTCTTCCTATGCTTTTCAATCAATGTTTACCATAAAATGCATTTTTTTCTCATGTTTCTTATTATCAGGAACTAATAACATAAATTCTAATTAGTGTTATGGATGGCTTATATATTCCACTGTTTTAAACTAGTCTATATTCTACACATTTCTAATTAAAGTGCAATAATACTTTGAGAAGTTACTCCTAAAGTGGCTGGGGGGGGACAATCACAATTATTGTTTTTATTTTATTTCCTGGCCTCTTAATGAATTCTGTATAAACCATATCAGGAAACTAGGCTAATTTAATCATATATGGAAGTCAACAGGGGAACATTTTGCAATTTTCAACATATTATCTGTAGTAATTTTTTTTAAGGAGATTTTGTGAATAAATCCATTGATGCTGCATGAGCTAGAAAATAATCCGTGTCTCTTTTACATTTGTGTACTATTTTTATTTTACCTGTTATGATTAAAAAGCAGTAAAATCTTATTTTTTTCACACAAATTCATAGAGGTTAAAAGTACAGTTCACAAATGCACAAAAATGTGCTTTACAACAAACAAATTCATGTGTTTGTCAGGCTGTACCTTTGTGTGCTTGTTCTAGTATAGCTGTTTGCCTTTTTTGCAACAAGTGACAATGTTGGATCATCTTCCTCTCGTAATCCATTATAAACTGCATATCTTTTCTGCAGAACTGCTGTCTAGGCAATCATTCCTGATCCTGTGTCATGCAATTGATTATTCTTGGCTCTGTATGTGCACTCTTCCCTGCTGAACTATATTACTTTTTTCAGTCTGTTTCCCTATTTGTCAAGATGGTATTGAATTCTAATGCTGCTCTCTAACATAGTAGTGGTATATTCCAGGGTGATATCACCTGCTGATTTAGTGAGAATAATCTAATTTCTACCATTCAGGTCTTTAATAAATATATTCACTAATACCAATATATTAATTAAGACCAAATAAAGAATCCTGCAAAACCACACTTAATATTTCTTTCCATTTTGATCATGAACCAGTGATATTCACTCTCTGTTAACAGTTTTCCAGCCACTTTTGCAATCTATCATAGTTTTTCTGTAATAGTTTTGTCTGGACCAGGCTTCACTAGCCTGTTTGTAAGAATGTAATGTGAGAAAGTGTCAAAATCTTATTAGTTTTGGGAAAGAGGGGAGACTGACTACTGGGAAAAAGGTTCCTGAGAAACCTTACCAGATTACTGGGAAAATTGATTTGACATGTTTTATCTTTGTCAAACCCATCTGCGCTCTTCTTCCTCTCTTTGTCCTCTTCACGACTCTTTCAGCTGGTTTGTCTGTCCATTCCTGGACTGAGGTTACACTGGTTGATGGTTCCTCCGCTCCCACCCCACACCTCTGTGTAGAGATAAGTCTGTGTCATCTGGTACCTCACTTACTTACCCTCTTCAAGCTCTGCAGAATAACTGCTGATGGATTTGAAATTGGCTGACTCCATTCTTTAAGTTTATATTGTGAAATTCTTCAGGTTTAGCCATTCAAAACCAACTAAGCTATATAAATATCCTGTACCCTACTTTTTTTCCTCCCTACTACTACTCCCCCCTCAAGAAAAAACCAATACATAGAAATGCATATATGCTTAGAGCAAAAAGAAGACAAGGCATTCCATATGTTGCATTTCTATTGCTCTGTGAAACTTGGAGCCTTTACTATTACTAGGCTATATTAGTAATTTAAGATAATTTCCAGATATAAAACATGAGACAAAAAAGCTGTGAAACGATGAGATCTCCTGTGAAGTTGTTTCATTTCACACTCAGGAATGCATTCATCTTATCATGACAAGAGGGCAGCACTGCTGAGCTGAAATATTGTTTTAGGGTTGATAAGGTTCAGCCTTATCCTATTAATCCATTTTCATTTATCTTGTAGATAGAAGGTATTACACAGCAGCCTTAAAGATGGACGGAAAGCAATATCATTGCCACACACTTGCCAAGAAAAAACTGCAAAAGGCTTTGAATATGTAAAGGACTGTAGAAATGTTAAGGGTTATCACTGTAATCTAAGTATAGGATCTGTGTAAATTGATGGTGTTCAAGGGGCTAATAGGATACAGTCTTTCATGATTGCTGAGAGTCTAGTACCTAACTTTCATCTTTGAAAGATGATTTCAGGGTCAGGACTTGTATTGGGACCTTCAGGATCAGCATATTTCTGCAAAAACTTGGGTATTCTTACAGCATCACTTTCCAATCTCAGAAACTTTTTAGACAATGTCAAAGAAGACATTTGCAATGCTGATATATAATAACCACTTCAGGAATATTTTATGAAGATATCAAGATTTTATTAAGACCAGAATCATCCATTTACCATTTCCTTTGAAATGTGAAACATTTGCAATTGTCATCATATAAATGTGTCCTATTAGTCCATTGTTTATGCTGTAAAACAACAGATTGTGAGGTTTGTTTTTCCCCCCAGAAAACTCCCACAAACACAAACTTTGTTTGCCACCTTGACTGTGTTCTTAGCCTGTTTTCCAAAGGAAAGGTGCTTATAGAACCGTGGTATCAGTTTGCCTCTGCATCCTTTAGTCTGGTTGACAACTTAACCCCCTTGGAAAGAGGGCTGGAGGGCTTGGGGGTTCATGTCTCACATCCTAAATGTTCACCTTGAACATCTGTCCTCCTGCTGGGTGACACTGCAGGAGGGAGGAGGTGGCTGGCAGGGCGCCTACAGCCCTGGGCTACGTGGGCTTTTTGCCTAGCCAATGAGCAAGACAGGTAGGGGACATGGGTGGGAGCTGAGAACAGCAGTGGTGTAAAGCTGATGGTACTGAGGTCCGTCCACCTGTGGATGGTAAAAAGCTATAGGTTTTGCTAGCTTTTCTACTCACAAGACTAATTGTTGGAATAGTATTTTATCATCTTTATTAATGATACAGAACTACGTTAGAGGATTAAACTGTTGGGTTTTGCCCTATCAGATGTTTAATCTGCTAGTTATTTGTACATACGCATTAAAAAAGAGATCTCTGTGATACTACAAGTTTCTCTTAAGAGAAAAAGCACCATTTTTGTTTTCATAGAATCATAGAATAGTTTGGGTTGGAAGGGACCTCTAAAGGTCATCTAGTCCAACCCCCCTGCTGTGGGCAGGAACATCTTCAACTAGATCAGGTTGCTCAGAGCCCCGTCCA
>NW_008795334.1:875182-880044 GCF_000699145.1 Aptenodytes forsteri | reverse complement strand
TCTGGATGGCATCCCATCCCTCTGGCATGTCGACCGCACCACTCAGCTTGGTGTCACCTGCAAACTTGCTGAGGGTGCACTCGATCCCACTGTCTGTGTCATTGATGAAGATATTGAACAGTACTGGTCCCAGTATGGACCCCATGGGACGCCACTCGTCACCAGTCTCCATCTGGACAATCTTTTCTGAAGAAAAGTATAATTTCACTGTTGCTTTTTTTACCCTTTTACACTTTTTTGGTCCCAGCTGTTTATTAATCTAAAGGAATATAGGGATTATCTTCTCCATATTACTGATGTGCCGATTCTGGTGTGTCTAGAGGCAACATTTGAGTGACATAATTGAACTTGGTGCTGAGACTGTTTTAATTACATTAATTTTAATTATATACAGTACATTTTAATTACATAGACTGAGACAGAGGGGCTCCCATCTATTAAGATCCTCTGCAATGCATTTGCATAATGGGACCCTATTTCTGTGTGCAGTGTTACATTTCTTGATGGCTTCATTATTGGTAGAAGGTGGATTTTTTTTTAAATTTCATTTACATTTGTGTTTTTAGCAAGCACATTTAAAAGCCACCTGACAGCCTTCATTCCCCTGCACTGAAAAGATGCATTTTAAACCAAATATTAAAATTAGAAGAAAAATTAAAGAAGCTTCTTGTCTGTGTATTCTCAGTTCCTGTGCCAGACAGAGCTTCCAAGGACTCAACTGGGAAACCAGTTTAAGAGTTTTTGTAACAGTTGGGGAGCACTCGTGTAATAGATGAATAACACCCTACCTCTCTGCTCACCACAAAAACTGCCCGGCTATGGTCAAATGCGTGTTGACAAAGGACATATATTTACCAGTAAATATAGATTTCCTAAAGGGGGCTTTAATCTCTGCTACCCTTCTTAGACCCCTTTTTTATGTCCCTGCTGGGGCCTAGGCCACACATACCTTCTTGTGTGCATTGTGATAGCTTCCCTTGAGTCCCTGAAAAGGTCTCAGTCCGTGGCCATGTCCTGTCCCATCCTGTCCCTTGGCACCCAAACCATGCAGGGTAATTAATTTCCCTTCATAGGAGCATTATGATGTGCCCCTGGCACAGGGCTGGCTCAGTTCTCCCATTAACCCTGAGGCTACTGGTGGCCCCAAATATTGGGCTCAAAATCATGGGTCTCAACCACAGGAGAGGTGCTGTTTAGTTAGCCATATTGCGACATTATTTGGTTACAGTGACCTTGTCCCTTTGCATTTTGTAGTGTGCTTTGGATATAGATAGTGCCTTTAATTTTTGAACAGGCTAACAGGATCAGAGTCCACTGCCTGAAACATTCACAGTTGTCATTTACTTCTGCTGTCTTTAAGTGTTTCCTAAGCACTAGTCACTCTGATACTCATTGAGCCTAACCTCAACATCTTTTTGTATCACAGAGCAATATTTCTTTATTTGAAATGCCTTTCTTATGGGATTTTGGGGATTTTCTTTTTCCTTCTCTTTTCTACTGAAAGGCTTTCATTCTCAAATGAGACACTTACAATAGAAAATAAAGCAAGGAACAAATCATATTTTGTTTGGGATTAGCAATCCCTAAACTAAATGATTGTCTAACTCTGGGGGGGTTATTTTTGGATGCCTCAAATTAGCAGTCTAGAATTTGGACCATAAGTACACATCCAAATATACCTGAGTGATTCAGTAATTTATATTTGGTCTTTGAAAAGGAATGCAGCACATGATGAGGTTTGGGGCACAATCAGGTGGACTAACTGATCTAATCTGATTAACTACCCCATGTATCATGCCCTTTTGTATTTTCTGCTTTCAACTGGACATTTCCCCCTCCCCGTTCAGATGACTGCTTCCTCCATTTATCTTTGACCTAAATCATTCTCCACAACTGGTAAGACAGTACTCACACAGGTAAACTAGCATGTATAGGGGGAAGGAGGCACAATTTTCAGTATAGGATGCTTCTTTGCTCAGTATTTTTGAGTGTACTTCACAAACGATATGAAGTGAAAAGGAATCTTTCTTTCACCGTCAACAGGTCCTGATGACTAGTCAAGAGCAGGATTTGGTTCAGGTTGTGGAAAGTGGTTGACACAATGTGAAAAAATGTGTGCAAAAAAATCTCACACAGCAGAAAGGATACATAGGGACAAAGGAAAAAAATTGCATGGAGGACGAGGAGGGCTGGATGGACTGAGAGCCACAGGGCACAGAAAAAAATTGAAAAATCAGAAATAGAGTGACTCAGGGGCAAGAAGAATGAAATAATTTTGTTAAAGGGGAAAGACTCCTTGTCCTTATCTGAGGAGATCCAAGCCCAGACTGGAGCATGACAAAAATCAGGTTTTTCAGATGAGTTCTGTTGTTTCAGAAGACTGGGGAAGTGGCCTTCCCTCCTTCAAGGGGTGCCACAAGCTGTGACTGCGCATTCATCCCTCCTGCCAGCCAAAACTGGTGTGCCAGAGCAGACGATGTTACATACTATCTTACAAAAGAGAAGTTAAACTTTGCTACCTTATTTTCTTAATATTTGAATTGCTTCCACAATTATGCTATTAGCTTGAATGAAGACAAAACTGTTCATCCGTTTACTGTTGTCTTCAAGAGGGAGAAGGACTTTGAACAACTGTTTATACCAGCACAAGGGCTAACGAAGGCTAATGCTCCACACTGCTTGCCTCTTGCTGAATGCATATTTCTATAACATTTCCACCAAATTATTTCTACATATTCCTGTGTTGGAGTCTGGAAATCAATTCTAACTTGATTTCAGGATGACAGTCATGGGTTGTACTGTGGCAGTATTTAATCTGCTGCTCTCTTCAGGAGGATTTGCCACATCAGAAATAAAAGTTGGAAAGACTTTGTTTTCACCTTGACTTTGTTTTGTTTTGTTTTTCTTCTTCCAGATACATTTTGCTCTTGCCTGTATTACAGCCTGAATAGGAAGTAAGCACCAGTTAGCTCATTTGCAGCACTGTGAATTTGATTTTTTCTTTGTTGTTTTGCATTTGCTTATACCATTTATAAGACTGATAGCTCTGATCACTGAAGTGCTCTGAACTCTGAGCAGACAATCAAATCTGCAACTTTCATTTTACAATCTCAATTAGAACTCAGTATTACCAATCAATTAAAGAATAAATAGAGATGTGCTGATTCATATGGAAAATTAATGGTGTTGGCAGTGAAGGACAGTGGACAGAGCAGGTATTTGATGTCTGCCCTTGAGTAACTAAACCACTAAAGCTGGAATTGGATTTGAGACCAGGTATAACGTCTGAAACAAAAACATTTTCTGGTACACTGGCTAACATCAGTCATATTCCACCACTCACTCTGTTTCAAGCCACAGTGCCATAACAATATTTTTCCAGGTGGGGAATGCTTGAGCTGATTATTTTGGAAAACAACTTGCCTGAGGATATTTTCTCATTGCTTGCATACAAGGAAGAACATTACATATGATTTATGCCATAAAAAAGATACTTGCCCAGGTGTAAATTGATATAAAAAAAGGGATCAGTTCTCTTCAGCAATATTTTTCTCTTTTTCAAATATCAAAATAGTGATGTGTTTCTGACAGAAGGCCAATTCTCAGGCCATGCTTTGATTAGTCCTATTGGAAATCAGCTCAGTAAGATTTGACAAGACCTAGGCAGGAAATGACTGTTTGTCCCATGAAACATAAGAAATTAAAAAACAAAAACAAACAAAAAAACCCCAAACAAAACAAACGCCTCCCCCTCCCAGTTATGAACTGGGATAAGAGAGTCTACAGTGCGTAGAGTCTAGTCTGTGAATAAAAGAAGATAATTTCCCTTGGTGCATATATTTAATAAACCAAACTGTATAAACAGAATTGCTAATGGAGATGCCCAGGCCTGAAGAAATCACGAGCGATGAGCCAAACATAGAACACTGCTTGAAAATGACTTTTTTCCTTGAAAAATACTAGGTGAAGAACACCAGCATCATTCACCATTAGTCAGCAGTTCTAAGCACTGTGGGGATAAGGACAGTTAGTTGCCTTCCAAACTCCTGTCTGTACGGCTTCCCAGGCAGCCTGTGGGCTCCTGTGCTGCCATCACCCACAAAGCTTTGCTGAGCTCATACAACTTCAGTCTTTTATTCTAGTTCATCAAATTCACTTTTGCCCGTTGTTAGCATTGTAGAAATAAACTATGTGGTCCCCCAGGATACCATGAATGCCAAGTTACTAAAAATCCATAATATATTTACACATGCAAGCCACAAAAAACATTTTGTTTATTTGTTTTTCTTTTCAAGAGCCAATACTGTGCAATCCAGCTTGTGGGTTCCTGGGGTAGGACTGCATGTTTTAGTTCTCCCATGTCTCTTTTTCCTGGCAAAGACAGACTTTCCCAGTCAGGTAGGTTAATTTATTTTCTTAGCCAAATGCAAACATCATCTAACTTACCAGGCAAAAACTACTGCAGTTCAGGACTGCAAAAGGTCGTTAAACTGGACCTACCCCACAAACAGTATAGATGTCATCTGATGGGGAAACATGCCATGGAGCTTCTGACACCCTCTCTTTCACATAAGATCCTATTTACTGTGTTTCTGCTATAGAATCATAGAATCATTTAGGTTGGAAAAGACCTTTAAGATCATCAAGTCCAACTGTTAACCTAACACTGCCAAGTCCACCACTAAACCATGTCCCTAAGCACCACATCTACCCGTCTTAAATACCTCCAGGGATGGTGACTCCACTACCTCCCTGATCAGCCCGTTCCAATGTTCACAACCCCTTTTGGTAAAGAAATTTTTCCTAATATCCAATCTAAACCTCCCCTGGCACAACTTGAGGCCATTTCCTCTTGTCCTATC